>NW_026886426.1:0-78318 GCF_032173495.1 Musca vetustissima | reverse complement strand
CTAGAGGTAAGTTTTTTTTTATTAAACCACATATGATTTATACAATATCATTTATACAGTAACACTTTAAATAGAAATTGTGCTAAATAATATTGTGTGTGTGCGAATTAAAACTTTAAGACGGCAATGACAGATTAATTGATATTAATGAATTTTCCGTGTAAGAATAGAAGTTTTCATACAGGTTCTGGATTAAACCAATGGATTAAACCATTTTTTGTTTAAAATGTTTGTATTTTCATATATTAGTAAAAATATAAGATAACATAAATATGTGTATTTCTTTATAACCAGAATATAGGCTACCTAGAAATTCGGAATCGATTTAAGCTTGTCATGCTAAAATTTTTATTGTGAGTTTTGAAATGTTGCAGGCTAGGCGACTTTTGAATGTTTAGTTAATATCATGACACAAATATCAGGTCATCCAGAAGGCGAATTTCAGGAAATATACAAACCTGTATCCAGATGTTAGGCCGGTCGTCAAAAATGCCGATAAAATCGAGGAAATGATCCAGAAATGCATTTAAAATGGCAACAAGTCGTACAACAAAACGGTGTATATTTGGCCCAAATCGGACATTCGGAAGCATGTCCTATAGTTCATATATATATATATATATATATACTAGCGAGCCCGGCAAACGTTGCCTTGCCTAGCAATATGATTGATGTATAATTTTTGGTATTGTTGCTTTGTTTATCTACCCTCCACCATAAGAATTTGTCAGAGCACACATAAAATAACATTACAAAACTGAATATCTACAATTTGATGCTTATGAGCGAATTTTGTTGCTCCCTCCAGAACTTTAAAGATAGAACTTTGAAATTTGGTCATACATTTCTACTACTCATAAGATATTTGATATTAAAAATGTTCAATTTTGGTCCACTTTAGGGTAGCCCCCATATAACAATACCGTTATATGGGGGCTTGAATCAAGAGAATTGCTACTAATTTAATATTACTGATACTTATTAAGCAGAAAATCTCCCTAATTAAAATATTCAATATTGGTTTGCCTATTCGTATAGCCCCCATATAACGGTATCCCTTAATATTCGGTATTTGGCTGTAATTTCATATTCGCCTAAGCTTCCTTTTTGGGTAATGTGGGTCATTTGAGCACGATTTTAAAGGTAACCCTAATTTGGTATTTGGTGGTTTTATATGGTAGAATGAATCATACTAAAATTGTCAATATTGGTCGACTCTTTGAGGCAACTCCCATATAGCGGTACCCACAATATTCGTATTTTTGGCAGTTTGGTCCAGTGTTTCAACCAAAGTGGCTGTAATGTTTTATTTTGAATGATCAAATCCTCTTTACCAAAAATTATCAATATTGGTCCAAGTTTCCGGGTAGCCAAATTTTCCTACCAAAATTTAGTACATACCCATTCCCATTGTAGTATCATATATCATTCATATCATATATCATTCCGGGATATTGAAGGGTAAAACAAATTTTTGCGGAAACATTTCTATTAAGGACCAAGTTTTGATAAAGCCTACATACAGTTCCCGCCCCATTTTCGGTATTGTAAAGACTTTGACCGAATTTTCTCATGGAATTGACCTGATGTATTTAAAAGGCGCCATACATATTTCCCGTTTCATTTTCGCTATGTTGAAGTTGAAGTTGAAGTTTCAAGAAAAATAATCTAGGGCATGTATCTTAGAATCAGAAATCTATTTCGAATGTCTTCTGATTTTCATCCTTGCATTTGTCCCAAAATTTACGTGCATTTTATGAAAAACATGTACACTTAATGATCTGCATTCTCACAATAAATGTTTCAATACATTATGGTTGCTTTCAGAAACTTAAAATTTTTCAAACATAAAAAAATAATTTGACACAAAATGCAAACTGTCTCTATGACTCTACATTTTATTTAGAAAGCATTTGTATGGAAATTATAAAAGCCAGCTTTTAGAGTTTTCGCGGTATTTATTCGATATTTTCTCACCTTTTAAACCTTCCCTGAACTTCCGCGAACATTTCAAGACTAAGATGAGATTAATCCGTTCAGCCGTTCTCGAGTTTTAGCGAGACTAACGAACAGTAATTCATCTTTATATATATAGATAATGAATATAAAGATAAAAATAATGAATTCATTTTCCCCCAAACTAATATATATATAGCGTAGCGACCAATTATAGATAATCAGTTCTGGATATAAAGGTCTTCTGCCTAAATGACATTTGTATGTTTTGTACTTCTAAACAGACTGCTTATAAATTGTTTGTATATAAAATACACTGTGAACTGTAATCTACCAATTATAATTCGTAAAATCGTATGAATTGCGATTGGTATTTTATAATATCCCCCGATTTAGATTTAATAATGGCCTGCACTTCATTATAATTGCCTGACATATTAGACGTGCCATTATATACTTAACCTAGCAAAAATGTTGGATGCAATCCCAACCTGATTATTGTGGTTATTATGACGGTCGAGAATTATTTTCCTATTAATCATTCTACTTGCATGTAGCAAAGGAAACATTCTCTTGCTTTTTTAGATACCCTATACAAAAATCTTATACATATTGATAGCTGTCTCTTTATCCGTAGTTTCGTCCGCTAAACCGAAAAGAATACAGCACTTTTCACTTCTTCAACAATAGACTTCCGGATTTATTCTAATAATTCGTTTTGTATTCTGGAATTGCTAGAAACTTGGCACAAGTCACTTATTGGATCAAGGAGGAACCCTATTGAAATTGAAGATTTAGATATAGCTCCTATACATAGTTCCGTCCGATTTAATGTGAATGGTGCACCAAGCTCCCAATATATGTCCGATTGAGACAACATTTTGCACAGCGTACTGAATTAAGTCCCCTTTGATGACTGTGAAGTTTTGTTGGAATCGTTCAGCTTTAGATATAGCTATAGTTTCGTCCGATATTATGTAAATGAAGCACCATACTGCCAATATTTGTTCGATTGAGAAAAAAATTTACATACCGTTTTGAAAGTACATCAGGTTGACGTTCGTAAAGTTACAATCGTTAAAATCGGTTCAGATTTTAATAAAACTCCCATATATACTTTTTCTGATTTTAAGTAAATGGAGCACCATACTGCAAATATTTGTCCGTTTATGATAAATTTTGCGCAGAGTACTGAATTAGGTCCTGATTGATGTATGCGAAATTTAATTAAAATCGGTTCAGATTTAGATACAGTCCCCATATATATTTTCGTACAGGTTGACATCCGTGAAATTTTGTTGTAGAAATCGATTCAGACGTAAATATAGCTGCCACATACAAATGGTGTAAATGGAGGAGCATACGTCGGTTCAATTTACATGAAATATTGCATAGTGTATTGGATTGAAGTCGTTTCAGGTTTAGATATAGCTTCCATATATATTTTCATCCGATTTCACCTAATGTTGTACCAAATAACTAAAGCTTGTCCGAATAAGATAATTTAGTGCACACCGTACCAAATGGAACCTAAAATAATGTGTATTGAGTTTGGTGTCCAGATACATTTTGGGTAGCGCACTGTGCTGCAGCATACATTTGCCCATATATACAGCACCATACATATTTTGCTCCATTTCATACAAATGAATGACATGCAATTTTTCATAAATTTCAGAATGGTATGTGTATGGGTTGTTTTAATGTAGTTCAAATATTTTTTTACTTCACACAGTTGGTGTCATCCGATTCCATTTCAATGGTCACCAAAGATGCTAGGTCTATTCTATTTACAGGATATTTTACATATGAGCATCCCTTGTATATACCCAGAGTGGTGAAGGGTATCATATAGTCGGCCCCGTCCGAATTTTTATACCCTTCACCACACTGTGGTACAGGGTATTATGTCTTTGTGCATATGTTTGTAACAGACCTACTGAATTAGGTCTAGAATGATGTGTGCTAATGTTCGTGAAAATCGGTTAAGATTTAGATATAGCTCCCATATATAGTTTCGCTCGATTTTAAGTAAATGGTGCACCAAAGTCCCTGAAAATCATTTGATTTACACGAATTTTGGCATAGCGTATTGAATTAAGTCTAGAATGACGTGTGCTAATTTTCGTGAAAATCGGTTTAGAGTTAGATATAGCTCCCGTATATAGTTTCGACCGATTTAAGGTAGATGGCCTGCCTAAGTCCCTATATATATTTAGATTTGCACGAAATGTTGTATAGCCTATTGAATTAGGTCTAGAATGATGTGTGCTAAGTTTCGTGAAAATCGGTTTAGATTTACAAATAACTCCCATATATAGTTTCGCCCGATTTTAGGTAATTGGTGCCCAAAGTCCCTGCTAATCTTTTGATTTGCATGAATTTTGGTATAGACTATTGAATTAAGTCTAGAATGATGTGTGCTAAGTTTCGTGAAAATCGGTTCAGATTTAGATATAGCTTCCATACATAGTTTCGTCCGATTTTAGGTAAATGGTGCACCAAAGTCTCTGAAAATCAATGGATTTGCAAATTGACTTAAGTCTAGAATGATGTTTACATTTCCTATATATATATATATATATTCGACCGATTTTAAGTAAATTGTGCACTAAAGATCCACAGCTAGGCCGAAACACAGAAAGACATGAACATCACATATTTAAGTTCGTTCAGTTTCATGTCAAAATTCCTTCAAAAAGGCAACGTCTTTTCGGATACATATGAAGAATATACCCAAAGTGGTGAAGGGTATCATATAGTCGGCCCAGTCCGACTTTACTACTTTCCTTACTGGTTTTCTTGTGTTGTTAGGAAGATTATCTTTCAGTTAGTATGCATAATAAAAACTGCAATTTGGGATTGAAAAAATTCACATGCTAACAAACTCCGGAATTTGGGAGGTACTGTTATAATGCAGCTAACATAAAAAGTGGATCACTAAGAACGCAAAATATCAAATTGCAGCCAATTCGGTTAACATATACCGATAAAGGCCAGCAAAGTTAAAGAAAACGTCGACGTCAACCACAACAGCAGGAATTTATGAAGCTATCGAAATTATATGAAAAATTTCCAATTTCTTGGAATTTTTTGGGATATTTGCCGCATTTTTTATACCATCCACCATTGTATGAAAATAATCATTTCCGACCCTATAATGTATATAGATACTTGATCAGCGTGAAATTTTATGCCGATTTAACTTTGTCCGTCTGTCTGTTGTAATCACTCTAGCCTCTAAACGAATTGAGATAGATCGCCAAAATAAAGTCGTCTTTCGTCTCTTTTAGGCATAGGTCCCATATAAGGGTACCCACGAATTTTGGTATTTTGGAGTTCTTTAGCGCGTCGCTGAAATTTGCTACATTGGTTTCTTATTGGGTACTAAATTTCTCCACAAAAAATTATTAATTTATGTCCACTTTTTCTGGTAGACCCCATATAACGGTACGCCCTAATTTGCAGTATTTTATGGGGTTTTGATCGTATTTTTCCACCGAATTGGCTGCAATTTAGTATTTTGAGTTCTTAATAGGTACCAGATCTCTCCATAAAAAATTATGAATATAGATCAATTTTTTCCGATAGCCCCCAAATTTCGATATTTTGGATTTCTTTAGCGCGTTTTTAAACCGATATCGCTGTAATTTGGTATTTGTAGTCGTATATGGTAACAAAACTCCATACCAAAAATTATTAATATTCGCCCCCTCATTGGGGGTAGTCCCCATATAACCTCCTTTTTATATGAAACTAGTTATCTGATTTGTTCCGCATTTTGGTCTGGTTCTAATACTCTGTTGTTATCATTTCACCTGCGGAGGATATCCAGATAAAAAAACTAGAACGTAAGGTTCGCATTTAAGCCTAGACCCCATAATGATGATACCTACCGATTTTCGGCAGTTTTTATATTGTATTCTGATGTATTCTGATGCAAAAATGTTAGTTTCGAAATATAACTACAAATGTTTGGTAATTCCTACACGATGTAATCAACATTGGTCCCGCTTAGGTTATAGCCTTCAGGGACCTACACATACAACTTTTTTTCTGCAATATCAATTTTCATATTGAAACAGCAGCTTCCAACCAACTTCGGGAAAAAACTGGGTACGTTGGTGATGGCCTCATATAACTCTGTCCTCTAAATTGCAGTATATTGGGGATGTTCCACCCTTCAATGCGTTGGCAATATCGGTCAAGTAAAAAAGTGTCAGTCATCACCGTTGCCGACAGATATATATCCTCACCATATAAATATATATATATACATATATATATATATATATATATATATATGGGCACTTCCGCAAAAAGTTAAACCAAAATCGAAGAATTTGTTTCTTTATTTGTGCTTAAATTCGTAAAGTAAAGGCAACAAATACAAAGAAAGACCACATTTGTCATTTTTTCTTCTTGTTCTTATCATAAATACTAATTTAAAGACTATAAATGCAGAGACTGCAGAAATAAAAACTGCAAAATCATCAATGTCGCGTGAGTGACCGAGAAAAAGCCTTCGCAAATAAAGGATATGCCACTTTTTGAAATTTTGAAAGTGCAATTATAATGCTTGATATCTCTTATTCGTGTAAAGAATATAAAAAGTTCAAAATATTTTTAAAATTTGATTTTGCCTCTGAAAGTCGTGTAAGTGACTGCGGAAGTGCCCATATATATATATATATATATATAGAGCTACTAGAGAGAGGACAGATGGGTTCCAACTTCGGACTCGATCTAGACTTCTTAAAGATAATAGGTTGTGCAAATATTAGTTCAAAACAGACATTCCATTCGCTTGATATTGGATGTATAAATATTGAAAATTTTGACCCAAACTCTGTTTGAAGAAATAATAAGAAGTGCAAAGTTTAGATGAAATCTATATTTTCTAGGACTAATTTGGTCCAAAGAAACATGGGGTCTAGAATCACTATTTCACCGTATCTAAGTGTATACAACTTACTTACTTAGCTGGCTTGTAACAGAACGGTTGTTCCATAAGCCGAGCTTAAAAAAGATTTCCAAGCCTTTTGAGCTGGGGCATTTTCATTCATCCGCACATGGCCTAGCCACCGTAGTCGCTGCAGCTCAATACGACTGACTATGTCGATGTCCGCGTGTAAATTGTAAAGCTCGTGGTTCATTCGACGCCGATATTCACCGTCGACGCAGATCGGCCCGTAGATCTTTCGGAGAATTTTTCTCTCAAACACCCCAAGAGCTGCCTCATCTGCTTGCGCAAGTACCTATGCTTCTGATCCATATAATAGCATGGGTAGTATCAGTGTCTTGTAAAGTGTGTGTTTGGTCTGGCGGGAGGTGGCCTTGTTTCTAAACTGCTTACTTAGACCATAGTAGCATCTGTTGGCCATCACAATCCTTCTCCGAATTTCAAAACTGATGTCATTCGTTTTATTTATGGCGGTACCAATGTGTATAAAGTCTTTAACTACCTCGAAGCTGTAGTTCTCAAGTTCCACATCTAAGTGTTTACACTCTCATTAAAAAGTACTGAAATTTGTATTTGGTGTACATTATGGTTTACAAAATCGGCTTGTAGATATGTCGGTATATGTCCACTTTTTGGTATGTTCCCTATATTTTCATTTCAAGTACCTCTCAGTATTTCTATGTACCAAGTACCTGTCAGTATTACGTTTTTTCACTAGTTTTTTTTTATAGTTTCCGATTATTTACGGTTTCGATTATTACAGAAATAGCTTAGTTTTATTTAAGTATATTTTATTTATTCCAACTCTTGCAGATTGTACACATCCACAGTATGAAATTTTTAATGGTTTTCAAACTGTTTATCGGGAATTTCCATATATGGTTTGTCACTTAAAAATTTCGAACATGCACATTAATAATTCGTTATTATAAAGGCAGCATTAGGTTGGGATTCAGCGTTTGCGGAGGGAAGTTATGATTATAAATGCGGTGGAGTTTTAGTATGGGATAACTATGTTCTGACAGCTGCGCATTGTGCTATACTCACTGGGTAAGCCGACAAAATTCGAAATATATTTGACAAGCTTGTACAATTTTTTTCTTCCTAAATATTTTCAGAATACCACCAAGTGTAGTGCTTGTGGGCGGTACAAATTTGACAGATTCCAAAAACAAACCCATAAAAGTTGCCCAAGTCATCCAACATCCAATTTATAACCCGAAACTGCCATATCACGATATTGCTTTGATAAAACTGAAAAAAAGTGCAATCGAAAATCGCCTCTGTATATGGACTCTGTACGAAATGGACGATCTTAATGTCACAACTGTTGGTTATGGTCATATTATGTTTGGTAATTATACTTAAACTAACATAATGTTATGATAATTTTCTAAAATTCGTTCTCCCATAGGCGGTCCACCTTCTGAAAGTCTTTTAAAGACTCATCTAACAATAGTGCCAAATAAAGATTGCACTACCCAATACATGGGGGATGAATCTTTACCTCTAGGCATTTTGGAC
Source organism: Musca vetustissima (assembly GCF_032173495.1). Taxonomy (NCBI): domain Eukaryota; kingdom Metazoa; phylum Arthropoda; class Insecta; order Diptera; family Muscidae; genus Musca; species Musca vetustissima. The sequence continues at coordinate 69,875 of NW_026886426.1, read as the reverse complement.
AGTCAATTGTGTGCTAAAGACTTCGTAAGGCGAAGTGATACATGCCAGGTAAATAATTAATGAATTATTAAGTGTTTTAAAATATATTCTTCTCAAAATGTTCTTTTTAGGCCGATTCTGGCGGACCCCTTATTTTGCGTTCTAAAAATTATATGGGATATGAAAGAGCATTTGTAGTTGGCATAACAGCATTTGGTGATGAGTGTGGCTTTGGCAAGGCGCCAGGCGTATATACTAGAGTTTCGGAATATATTGACTGGATTGAATCAATTATATTTCAAACATAATACTAATAAAACTTTCTGTTATTTTAATAATTGTTATATAAAATAATGTTATTTTAGTATGAAGTCCAAACGTTGTGAAAAAAATTATTTGAAGATCAAATCCTTCTGGAAACGTACAAAGATAACGTCTTTCACAAAATCTGCAAGAAAACACGAGGAACAAATGAAGTAACAAGTGGACCGGTACTGAGCAAATTTGGCAAGCAGATTTACCATACAAGCGATTTCCTCCTTGTATACTAATATCTCAAAAAAGCGAAACTGGCGACAAATTTGTAAGAATTTTCTTATACTCTATAGCGCATTTTAAATACCAACGAGCAAAAACGACGTTAGTATCAGCCGGATCGAACACACCCTTTATACACCCTTTAATATGGTGTGAATTCAATTATAAATTTTTAGTTTGTTGAAACACACAGGTTGCAAAATACATCCAAATCCTTCAAAATAAGGTTTACGGCAAATCATGAAAATTTTTTAGCAAAGATATTGTCTACTTGATCCTGAATGGCACATTAAAGCCCCGAAAATGTTTTGAAATACGAAAAGGAGGGGGACATTTATATGTGAACAGTGTAATACTTAAATTATTGTACATTTTCCAGCCAATCAGTCGCCGGTATATGAAATTACAGCGATTTCGGTGTTCCAAAGCTTCTGGGCTAAATTCCTGAAAATATGGCAAATGGGTCGGCACCTTTATATTTATATTTCAAAACTCGATCTTAAATATTGCGATGTTTACACGCAGGCAAACATGTTATTTCGTTAGCAACTCTTCAAAATATTCAATGGAGACGCCATAAAGTATATTGACAGCATATTTCTGTACAGTTTGAATTGAATATATTCGAACGAATTACAATCGGTTATTCTGTAGAAGAATTAAATTTCATGTCGATTTAGCGATGTATTAATGGAAATGTTTTTCAACAGAACTGCCTGCAATTGTATATTTAAATCTTCTGACCAAAATTATGGTTCCACTTTTTAGTGTTGCGCCATGCTTGTTACAAACATATGCACACAGACATAATACCCTGTACCACAGTGTGGTGAAGGATTTAAAACAGGTGAAAAAAATCATTAAGTTAAGTTAATCCATAGGTACACTTAAAGGTACTTGAAATGTAAGTATATGGAAAATACGAAAAAGTGGATCTATACCGACAACTCCACGAACCGATTTATGTAGACCATTATGTACATATTGTTCCTAAAATCTGAAAACCCCAAAACGTGATATTAATAACGCATGCTAGTGTGGAACATGTGTATAAAATCCTAGGTAGGGATTAACGAATGCTGGCCGATATATTTCAACATCGTCAGGTTCTAGTTTTTCATCACTATATCCTTAGAAGGCGGAATGATTACAACAGATGGCTAAATCGTCTTAGAATTCCATACATTAAATACTGACAATTTCGAGTAACTAATATCCCCCATACAATGCACTATGGCTGAAATCGCCATTTTGGCGACAAAAAGTCATTTTTTTGATAAACATGAATTCTAATACTCGAGTAGGGTATTTTTACTATATAAAAATATAATTAGCTTAATGTTTGTACTTCGGACAAATGTTGGTATTTTATGTGTGTATTTTTTGGTGAAATTTTGAATAGTTTTATCGTTTTCCGTGGAGTAAAACTAAAGTTGTAACAAAGTGTTACAGGAGCTATTTATATGTGATTGTTTGTAGAAAACCCTAGTTTTATGTCATACTAAAATTGTCTGCTAATAAAAGAATTATTAATATTTTTGCAGAACTCAGAACTCAGGATCAAAAATTACATAAAAAATATTCCATACGAAATTGACAGTAAATTAAGAAAATTAATATTAACTAAGCTTGGAATTTATCTAATTATCTAACTAAAATGGAATATACTTCACAGAAGTGAGAATAAATATAGAAATGTACACAATACAATGGATGCTGAAGAATCGGTCCTAGTTTTGAGATACGTGTCTAATGGTTAAATCGGCCACAGTTTTGTTAAACAAATATTTTTTAATTCTTCAGATAGTTTCTATCCGTCCCTACTTGTGACTTCAGTCATTCCAAGAAATGGGAATCCAAAATATAAAGTTATATCCAACATGGTTGAAAAAAGTACCCAAATTCCTTTTAATACAGAAATTTCGGAGGTACCGTTATATGGGGACTACTTTAACAAGTTTACCAATATCGATAGTTTTTAGTAGGAAGATTTGCTACCCAATAAGAACCTAAAATACATAAATACAGCCAATTTGTTAAAGAAACGTGTGCAAAATCTCAAAATTTTCGAATAATGGGATATACCGTTATATGGGGGTTACCCGAAGAACTAGTCCAATATTCATAATTTTTGGTAGGGAGATTTTCTATACACCGAGTACCCAAAATACCAAATTTCAGCCAATTCCGTTGAAAAACGAAACCAACATTGCCAAAATACCCAACATGCGGGGGGCGTGGCCCGCCCATTTTTCATATTTCACTTTTTCTTACATTAGAATTCTACACTCCAAATTTGGGGAAGCTAGCTTGTCTGGATATGGTAGAATGGGCCTTTATGGGGACAACCCCAACACACGGAACAAATCAGATAACTATTTCAATAGGGGTTATTATGGACTATCCATAAAAGGGGGCGAATATTAATAATTTTTGGTAGGAAGATTTGTTACCATATAATATATATTCGGTTGAAAAACGGGCTCAATAACTCCAAACTTTCGAAAATTGGGGTTTACCTAACCGAAAAAATTGACCTGTATCTATAATTTTTTGTGGATAAATTTACTACCCCATAAGAACTCAAAGTACTAAATTACAGCGAAATCATTGAAAAATACACTCAAAACCCCCACAATACTGAAAAGTGGGGGTACCGTTATATAGGGGCTATTTATAATTTTTGATGGGCGAAATTTGGTACCCAATAAGAAACCAATGTATCCAATTTCAGCGAATTCATCTGAAAAATGCGCTCAAGAACCCCAAAATACCGAAAATTGGGCGGTACCCTTATATGGGAGCTATGCCTAAACGTGGACCGATATATCCCATCTTCGAACTTAGCCTGCCAAAACAGACAACAGACTCTATGCAAAATTTTGGCGATCTATCTCAATTAGTTAGTGATTACAAGAGACAGACGAACATGACATTTTACGGTATAAAAATCCAAGTAGGCAGAATAAACAAAAAAAGAAGCAGCCAAAAGGCCGATTTCTAAAGTAATATCTAAAAAATTGTAAAAAAATACAATAGGAACAGTGCCGCTGAAACTTCTGGCTCATCAGAAGCAAGTAGGTCAATTGCAAAAGCTGCAGCAGTTTATGCAAATGCAGGATCGTAACATACCAAGAACAATAACGGAGATCGCAGTCTTCGGTGAATTATGCGTCATCGGAGGAAGCAGAACCATACGAAAAATCGATTGAAGGCCTTATAACGGATGAACTCGAATGGAAAAAGAGTAACGAGTACTTCATACGGTCGGCAGCTTCTCACTTTGGGGGAATATGGGAAGAAGCAGAAAGAAAAATTTAATGACGACAATATGAACTCGAATGGCAAAAGAGTAACGAGTACTTCATACGGTCGGCAGTTTCTCACATTGGGGGAATATGGAAAGAAGCAGAAAGAAAAATTTAATGACGACAATAATAGGGGAGTGGGCACCTTTGAACACTTTTTCCTTTCAAGGCTCATAATTATTTTTTTTATAATTTTTGGCGTTTTTATAAATTTTAACTAATAGGTGAAAATGTAACCTTTACACTAAATGTACATATTGCATACTTTAAGTTCGATTTAAATAATGTATTTCTTTTTTACTGGACCAAGTCGTTATGTTCAGAACTGCCCTTCGAGGGGGCAGCTTTGAAGAGGAACAATGGTCCATAAGGAAACGAGGGCAATGGCAATATTTTTTTTTTTTTGTCCCAGCAGCAGCAAGAACAAGAGGATGCTACTACAACGCCAGAGGTGGTACATCATTATCAACAACCACCAGAACATCAGTCAACCACCAGCAGCATGTATGCGGCTTAAGCAATTCCGGCATTATAGAATATTTCACATTTTCCTGGGGGAACTACCGATCATGTAGCTGTATATTAAACCCTTCATCGTCCTGGAATCCAACAAAGTCATCAAATACCAGCTAGAGGCGACATAATAAGCGGCAGTGTAATTGTAAAAAGTAGCTGATCGAAAAGTAGCAGATTTACCACCACGTAAGCAACTGATTAACCCACAACCACCAGCTGGAGATGGATCTCTAAAATATAAAAAAACATTGAAACAAATATTAAATGATATAGAGAGAAGGACTCTATTGCAACACACCCCACCAGGTATCTATAACAACAGAAATTGCAGCTTGAAGAAAGTGAAGATGAAGACAGCAAACCGATACCTGCCGATATATAGACAAGTCACAGCGACTAAAGGACCAGCTATTGCCAATTATACAGTCCAAGTTTAAGAAATTAAATCTTCAATTAAAATAGGATTTTACTTAAAACATCAATAATGTTCAATGTCTAATATTATATTCATAGGAAGAACTGTATGCATTAAGAAACATTTTTATATCAGCAATCGGTTCCCACGGGCACATCATATCAAGTGTAATCTTTGCCGGCTGGGAGAATGTTCATAAAAATATGAAAATGCTCGGCATCATTCATTTTATTTTAAGATAACTTCTCATTTATGCATTTCATAAATGATGTTCAAATTGTTTTATGATAAGTGATTAATGCAGTCACGATATCTATGTGTGAGCTGATAGTAAAGAATTAACAGAAATATTTTGAATATATGATATTGGTGTGCTCATTTGTCCCATATGTGCACTGTGAGAACTGATAGCTATTATGGGTATAAGATTGGGTTTGGTTAGCAGTACGTAGTTCTTAAATTACAATAAAATCAGAATTGGAATTAATTTCTCACCTTTACACCCAAAGTGGTGAAGTGAATCATATCCCCATCCGGCTTTCCATCGTTCCTTATCGCTTTAATTAAAGAAGCTGTTATAATTGTGATTCTTATCAATAGTTTTCCAAGTTTTGGGATAGCCCCTCTTTAACATGTACCTCCCATTATTAGATAATGCGAGTACTTTTTATAGCCGAATTGGCAGTAATTTCATATTAAGGATTTCAATATTTGTCAAAATTAATTCAAACTTAGATATACCTCCTACATCCACTTTTTAAGGTAGCTCCCAATATTACGGTTCATCTCAGTTTTTGATATTATGGTGAGTTTTGCAATTCTTCTACTAATCCGACCGATCTTAACACGTTTATATTCGTTTTCAATTCAAAATATTTACTGCAAATGTAAATAAAATATGGTACATACTATAGATGCAATAGATACATACAATATCCTGTAGATAGAACAGACATAACATCTTTAGAGGATCTATATAAATATTTGAGCCTATTAAAAACCCCATACACATACCATTCTGAAATCTATGAAAAATTCCATATAAGTTCGTGTAAATCGAATAAACATAGGCTTTTCTTTAAAATAAAATCGAAACGAAAATATATTTGACAGCTTTATCTAAATCTGAACCGATTTCAACAATAATTCGCATACGTCTATCTGGGCCTAACTCAATACACTGTCAATCGGACAAATATTGCAAGTATGGTGCATCCTTTAACTGAAATCGGACGAAACTGTATATGGGAGCTATATCTAAATCAGAACCGATTTCCACCAAACTTCGCACTCATCCATACGGACTTATTTTAGTACGCTGTGCCAAATTTTGTCTGCATCAGACAGTCCTTGGGAGTTTGGTGCACCATTTACATAAAATCGGACGAAAATGTTTGTCTCATTTAAACAATCCTTGGGAATTTGGTGCACCATTTAGATAAAATCGGTTGAAACTATATATGGGAGCTATATTTAAATCTGAACCGATTTTCACAAAACTTCATAGACATTAAAGTGGACCAAATTTAGTAACTATATATGGGATGGTACTGTTATAGAGGCACAATTCTAAAATATTAACAAATATTTAGAAAATTTGGTTGTGAGATTTTAAACACAATGACAATTCAAAATACCAAATTGCTTTGAAAATACTGACAAAATATTAAGGCCTGAGATGAAATATATATAAAATTTGTTTTATTAAGTTAGTGATTTTAGTATTCCTGCAATGGCAACCCTATGTATTTAAACGATTTCAATTGTTTTGATATGTGAACTTCCCTTTTAGCACTGACATCAACCCATTGATACTAATCTTAAGCTTTATTTAATACAAAAAAATATCATCTTTAATAAAAAAAATCATTTAATTTGTTTTGTTTTTATTATTCCACAATTTCATCTATCTCCGTTTAGGCTATGCTTCGTTCAAAACGTGTCAATGCAACCAAAACAATTATCAGTTCAGTTTACGACTCCATTGAATACACTTGTCTAAGTGAGTCAACAATAAACATTCTGAGACGAACCACGAAAAAGATAGCATCGATCTGCCGGTTCATTGACAAACAGACAAAAAAATCCCCTCTATAAAAATGCTGATTATTCAAATAAATTTGTTTTTCTTTTTGTGTTTTCAATACGGTGAGTTGTAAAAAAATTCTAGTATTGATTTTTATTGAAATCCAATCTGTTTGTAGTTTCTACCTATGGCATTAAATTTCCCACGGTTGATCCATTTCCAACGGAATGTACTTTTCCTGACAAAACTAGCGGCACATGTATGAGTTTACAATATTGTCCGGCAGCATTAACGGCTAAAAATGTTACATTGTGCTACATGGAGAAAGACGAACAGTTTGTTTGTTGCAAGAATGACTTGTGGGAGGATATGAAGCGTCGACCAATCACTAGAGGTAAGTAATAATGTAGATGATAAATTGTGCCAATTAATATTGTATGTAAATGAAAACTGTAAGAAGGCAATGACATGTTAATTGAAGTGTCAAGTTCTAAACGTTTAAATTAAAACTTGAATACTTGATGTAAAACACACCACATACAAAATTGGCCATGGCTCAAATCCATATTACCCCCAAATTCAGAATTTACTGATGTCATAAATTTTAATAACAATGCAAATGCAAGAGTATGTAGATATTCATAGAGGAATTAAAATAGAAAGTTAATATTGTGCATTAATTTTAATTTCATTAACAACTTTCCACTTTCCGTTTTTCCTATTGGTATTTACTGTTTTGTGTGATTATACCATTCATCAAACGGTGGTACAGGGTATTATGTCATTGTGCATATGTTTGTTTTCAAAACATTCTGAATTACGTACAAATTGAAGTATGGGAAATTTTTATTGAAATCGATTTAGATTTAGATATACATCCGATATATATTTTCGTCCGATTTTAAGTAAATGGTGCATCGGACAGTTAATGTTTTCTCGATTAGCACATAATTTTTCAAAATGTTATGATGTAAGCACGTGTGTCAAGTTTTGTTAAAATCGGTTCATATTTATATATAGCTCCTTAAATATTTTCGTCCGATTTTAATTAAATATTTCACTAAAGACCCAAAGTTAAGCCGATCGGCACAAAATTTCGCACAACGTACTGAAGTTAGTATAGCCTAACGTGTGGCAAGTTTCGTTGAAATCGGTTCAGATTAAGTTATAGCTCCTATAGTGGTGGTGGCCAAAACTAAACAACTGAAATTGCAAACTGAATTGAAAATAAAGTTCTAGTTAATTTTTTCAGAAATAAATAGATAATTTATTCGCTTTTAAGAAACAAAAATTATAAACGAAAAGAAAAAAATATTCTATGGATAACTAAATTGGCCCACATTTGCTTGGTCGAAACTCAAGAATCGTTATTTTTGATTAGGGTGCTGCCCTAAGGCACTGAATCAATAAAATAGTCAATTTAATACTATTCCGCGTATCCTTTGAGAAGAGGTTATGTCTGTATGTTTGTGAAACTCATTTTTTATTTTGCTCTTTATAATACTACAAATATATTTCTATAGGGTGGAAATCTGATGATTGTGCTGGCCATTATAAAAACCCTGACTCACGCAACCAATCTTTGACATATTTGGAGTATATTTGCGGTTATTGTCATGCTGGAACACCCAAACAAGCGGTATATTTTCTTCAGCGAAGGGAGCCATTGCGTTTTCCAGCTCAATTGTATAAACAATCCAATAGATTATTTCATAAAGGTTGTAAATAGATCAAACACCCTAAAAAGAAAAACAGCTCAATGTCATTATTGACCAATGCTTCCCAATACCATTACAATACTGAGGCCTGAGTCTTCCATTTTTAGGCCATCTCACCGCAATTTTTTTCGCGTCTGATCCTTAAATATTAAACTTCAATTCATCCGAAAGCAAAATATTTCACCATTGATTCGGATTCCAATTGAAATGAGCGTTTGCCAAACCAAAAAATAATTTTTCCAATTCTATTCAGGAAGTAAATGAAATTTTTTTTATGTAGACCTGTTACCACAGCTCGTCTAGGCTCTGTTCCTGAGGTTGTATCCAACGATTATCCTCTCGGCAAATCCGTTGAACTCCTAAAAGGGTGTTTTTCATTTTTCTGACAATTTGTTGATTGATACGAACTGATGTTCTCTTACAGACTTCCTCCGTGATGAACTGTCACTACTGATCTAGTTGCAAACCAGAAAGGAAAGTGGTAAAGTCAGACTGGGCCGACTATATGATACCATTCTCCACTTTGGGTATATTCTACATATGTATATTGACATGAAATTGAACGAAATATGTTAAATGTATCTATAAGTGAACCAACTAACATCAACCCATACACATGCCTTTCTGCAACCTATGCTAAGTTTAATTTCATTCGGGTAGATTTAGAGACACCCGTTCGAAATAGGGGAGACTGGGGCACCTTCGGCACTTTTTTTAGAGCTCTATATCTCAGTACTTATTCAACATATATAACAACTTTATGGCTGATTATTGTCTTCGGACACTTAATCTTAAAAAATAGTACCAAAAAGATATAAAAAACTAGTATTAGTTAAAAAATTTTACATTTTTGTAAAAAAAGTCAAATTCGCCGAATGTGCCCCAACCCGGGGTAGCTTCGGCATTTGATGGGGCACATTCGGCACCATAGTCATTGCCGGGTAATTGTCATCGCTATCAGTCTGGTTTAAATTCTGATCCTCTAAAGGCTCTATTCGGGTTTAATACGTCACACAATGTTTGAATTATAGGACCTTATTTTGTAGCGGCGGACGTTTACATCTCAAGGTCGCACACACCATCAGAAATAGGGGGTTTCTATGGCATTTTCGTCAATACAAGTACGTTTGATCTTATATATGCAATTTCGAGCCACATTAAAGGATTAGTTTTAAAGACAAACTCAAAAATATTTTAAGCAAATAATATTGCACAATCTGTATATGGCCGAATGTGCCCCACTTTAAAATGCCGAATGTACCCCGAATGTACTTTTTATAGTTTTTTTTCATTTTTTGGATCAGTTTTGTAAAAACATTATATTTTTAAATATTTCTATAATAATACACATCGTAGTTAACCACTTTTTAATAATATTGTATAAATATTTAACAAGTTTTATACACGAAATACTTACGAAATGGAATTGAAATATTACAGAAACATCTATAAAAATACAAAAACGCATATATCTAAATAAGTTTATTAGGTAGAAATTTCAAACTTTGTGTCAGATATTTATTTCGATATACGATACCTATGTATCGAAACTAGTGATGTACGGTGAGAGCTTCATATCGAAAACCCGATTGCCGAAGGTGCCCCAGTCTCCCCTATATATGGAAGTAATGTCTGCATATGCACCAGTTTCCAAAAAAAAAAAAAAAACAATAACGTCATTCTAGTCTCAAATTGTCCAAATTTCGTGTCAATCGGACAAACCTTAGGAGTTAGGTGCAACATTTACTTAAAATCGCACGAAAATATATATGTGGATGCTATATATACTTTCTGAACCGATTTCGAAGAAACTTGCCAAACATTAATTTTTAATAACTTCAGTTCGAATCAAAAATGCGACCTGTACTTTGTTTACAATTTAATATGGACAGACAGATGGGCGAACATGAATAATGTCCTTAAGTCTAGAGTGATGTGCTAAGTTTCGTAAAAGTCGGTTTAGATTTCAAAATAGCCTCCATATATATTTTCGTTTTAATTTTTAGGTAAATAGTGCACCAAAGCCCCTATATATCCATCCACTTGCACGAAATTTTACATACCGTACTGAAATAAGTCTAGAATGATGAGTGGTAAGTTTCGGGAAAAGCGGTTCAGATTTCGATATAGCCCCCATACATATTTTCGTTCGATTTTATGTAAATGGTGCAGCAAAGCCCCTATATATTTTGAAGTTTGGCATAGCGTACTGAATTGAGTCTAGAATGATGTGTGTTAAATTAATAGTTATGATATAGTCGACCCAGTCCGACTTTACTACTTTCCTTACTGTTTTTTGCAAGTAAGTCAAAATTGAAAACAGACACATTTTATTGTGTAGAAACCAGAACATAGTAATTGTAACGGTAAAAATAATTAAAATTTCAGAGCTCTTCTGTTTGTACAATAAAGTTGCTATAATTTTAGTCCAAGCAAAAATTGAGAAAATTTGCTTTTTCAAAATGTATTTATTCAAAATATTATTTTATTTACTCCAAAATGAATTTTTTTATGTTTTTTTTAAAAGTGAATAAAGTAACCGATCTTAAACTGAAAAAAACAACACTATATGTTTATTTGTTGGCCACCAGCGTATATTATTTCGCTCTATATGGATCTATATAGGTCACATATTTAAAATTAGAAGCATATCTTGTATGTAACAAAAGTGGTGAAGGGTGTCATATAGTCGGAGCCGTCCTACTTTTGAATTTTCTATACTGGGCTTTTAAAAACTTGATATGGTACAATTATTCCGAAATGGTAATTAAGTTAATTAATTTTGTTTGTTTTCAAATTTATTGTAGGTTGCAAATATTTTATTAAATATTTATGATAAACATTTAATCGAGAACAGATTAGACTCGTTTTATTTTACGGAAACATTTATAATCCGGATTGGGGTATTGTAACAGAATAACCAATAAGCACCAAGGAAACACGGAATTTACTCGTATGCACTCACTTTTGTATGTTTGCATTTTAAGAAAATTTTAAAGAAAAGAAATGTACAACTTTAAAATCTTTTTTATACCACACTGTGGTTCAGGGTATTATGTCTTTGTATATATGTTTGTAACAGGCAAAAGGAAACGAAAAAGACACATGGTTCCTTTTGAGAATATGCATAGAATCACATTCTGAGTCGATTAATGAATGTCAGTCCGACCGCCCGTCTGTCTGCCATGTTAAATTGTAAACAAAGTACAGGTCGCATTTATAATCCGATTTGGTTGAAATTTGACCCAAGGACGAACCCATTTGAAATTGGAGAAATCTGTTCAGATTTAGTTATAGCTCCCATATATAGTTTCGTCCGATTTATTGTAAATGGCGCATCAAAGTCCCTATATATCTTCCGATTTGCACGAAATTCGGCACAGCGTACTGAAATAAGTCTAGAATGTTGTGTGTTAAGTTTCGTGCAAATTGGTTAAGAATTAGATATGGCACCCATATATAGGTTCGTCCGATTTTATGTAAATGGTGCACCACAGTCCCTATATATCCTTCTATTTGTACGAAATTTGGCACAGCGTAATGAATTAGGTATAGAATCATGTATGTTAAGTTTCGTGAAAATCGACTAAGAATTAGATATGGCTCCCATATATAGTTTCGTCCGATTTTATGTAAATGGTGAAACAATGTCCTTATGTATCTTTCGATTTGCACGAAAATTGGCATACTGAAATAAGTATAGAATGATATGTGTTAAGTTTCGTGAAAATCAGATCAGATTTAGACATAACTCCCATATATAGTTCCTTCCGATTTAATATAAATTGTGCACCAAAGTCCCTTTTTATCATTCGATTTGCATGAAATTTCGCACAGCGTATTGAATTCTGTGTTAAGTTTCGTTAAAAATCGGTTCCGATTTAGATATAGCTCCCATATATATTTTAGTCCGATTTAATGTAAGTGGTGTACCAATCCCCTATATTTCCTTCGATTTACACGAAATATGGCATAGCGTATTGAATTAAGTCTAGAATGATGCGTACAAAGTTTTGTGAAAATCGGTTCAGATTTAGATATAGTTCTCATATATATTTTCGTCCGATTTTAGGTTAATGGAGCACCAATCCCGTGAAAATCGGTTCAGATATAGATATAGATCCCACATTGTGCACTAAAGATACAAAGTTTGTCCAATTGGCACACAATTTTGTACAATGTACCGAAGTTCAGATTTAGATATAGCTCCCATTTATAGTTTCGTCCGATTTTAAGTGAATGGTGAACCAAACTCCTCACGTTTTTAAAATTGACACGAAATTTTGCACGAAGTATAACATTGAGCTTAGAATGAGTTAATTGCGTTTTGTAGAAATGCAGACATAGAGCATGTATATGGTTTCGATCGACTTCATGTTAAAAGGGCTCCAAATAATCAACGGGTGTCCGATTGAGATTTGATTTATTATTTTGTCCTATTCTAAACAAACGACTCAATATCTGTCGAAATGAAAATTTTGGTTTAAGGGGACCCCCCATTCTTGGGGTCTAAATTTTTGTTGACTTAATTCGAATCTACACTAATTCAAGAATGTCCCTACAAAATTTCAAGTTAAAATCTCAAGAACTCTTGAAGATATAGCCGATTTATTGTGTCAGCATCAAGTGACGGCTGAATGGCTTCTCAAACTTTAAACGCGTTTTTCTCTAAACATTGGTTTTGCGAATGGCGGGCACGATAACTCAAAGACTAATAATGCAATCGATTCCAAATTTTTACACGTTTCTCTGTGAGTGTGTAGCTATCGTATGAACTAGGATAAAGCCAATCAGTGAAGATCTTCCTTATGTTTTAACTTGGTTTTTGGTAAAAAATCGGCGATTTTCCAAAAATATTTTTTCAAAGGTCCGCCATTTTGAAATTTTCGGATTCCGATGTTCCAGTGAGGAATTATCATGCCCGCCATCAAAAATAAGGACTTTTCTTTAATTACAAAAAACAACAACAGAACAATAACAAAAATTTTTTGTAAATTATTTATCTTCTCTTTTAAATCTTCAAATATATATGTGCAAAGTTACAAACCTTAACAAACATTGGTATTGATTTACCAGCCCATTGAAAATCTTGAAAAATTAAAATCGTGAATGGGGGGGTTTCCCTTAAGTTTCAGAATGACATGTTTATGGATAGGTCTAAGTTAAGCTGTGAAGGGTATCATATAGACGGTCCTGTCCGACTTTACTACTTCCCTTACTGCCTTTTTTACTGCTGCGACTAACGGGATTGCCGAAACCTGGTGTAAAAACGTTGTATTTTATTATTAGACGTGCATCTCAAAAGCGTTTTACGACCTCAACCACTTTTCCTATATTGTTTTCACGATTATTGAAAAAATATTTATTTTTGTTTTTATTAAGTATTTTTTTTTCCAAATCCTTACAGATTGTGTAGATCCACGTTATGAAATTGTGCACGGCCTTCAAACTGTTTATCGGGAATTTCCATATATGGTTTGTCACTGAAATATTCCATACATTCAAATTAATAATTTGATTTTATAAAGGCAGCTTTAGGTTGGGATTCAATGTTTGAGGAGGGCAGTTATGATTATAAATGCGGTGGAGTTTTGGTATGGGATAATTATGTCCTAACCGCAGCACACTGTGCTATACTAAATGGGTATGTTGACAAAATTCTAAACTTATTTGAGAAGTTGATAACATTTCTTTCTTCTTAAATTTTACACAGATTGCCACCAAGTGTCGTTCTTGTGGGTGGTACCAATTTAACAGATACAAAAAACAAACCCATAAAAGTTGCCAAAGTCATCAAATATCCAATGTATAACCCGAAAATGTCCTATCACGACATTGCTTTGATAAAACTGGAAAGTAGTCCAGGCGAAGATCCACTTTGTATATGGACTCTGTACGCAATGGACGATCTCAATGTAACGGCTGTTGGTTATGGCCACACTCAGTTTGGTAATTATATTTAAACCCACAATATGTTATGATAATCTCAATCCAAATGTTATGATAATCTAAATCTTCCTTAGCCGGTACAAATTCTGAAAGTCTTTTAAAAGCCCATCTAACAATAGTGCCAAACAAAGATTGCGCTTCACAATACACCGGGGAAGATTCATTGCCTCAAGGCATTGTGGACAGTCAATTATGTGCCAAAGATTTCGAAAGGCAAAGTGACACATGCCAGGTAATTTTAGAAATTATTTGGTGTTTTATGATATAATATTGCCAAAATTTTCTTTTTAGGGCGATTCTGGCGGACCCCTTATTTTACATTCTCAAAATTCTATGGGATATGAAAAATCATTTGTAGTTGGTATAACATCATTTGGTCGCGGATGTGGCTTTGACAAGCCCGGCGTATATACCAGGGTTTCGGAATATCTTGACTGGATTGAATCAATAATATTTCAATAAAAAATGTAATAAACATTTCGTTGATGCACTTTTACAAAAAAAAAAAAAAACACATTTTCATTTGCATTTTGTGTGATGGGACCTCATCGATTACGGTTTGTCGAAATTTATGAGCTCCATGCCAAAAACATCATCGATAGGGTCAATTCCAAAAAAACAGTAAGGAAAGTTCAAAGACGGACAGGGTCGACTATATACCCTTCATCACTTTGGGTGAATACTTGATTTGGTAATATGTACAATATCCTGTAGATAGAGCAGACATACCATTCTGATATCTATGAAAAATTCCATATAAATCGGGCAGATTTGGATTATTTCGTCTACCATTTGTGTTGCAGCACAGTGAGTTCTCCACAATTTTATCTCGCTACGAGTAACCTTTATTATTTGCATGAACAAATTGCATGAAATCAGACGAAAATATATAGGGGTTATATTTTACCATATCCAATAGGCGTTATTTTAGCTCCAAGATGGTACGTTATTTGGTACACCATTTATATGAAATAGGATGGAAATATAAATGAAAGGTATATTAACCTAAACCGATTAAAAAAAAAATTGAATTGAATTGAGTTCAATACCCTGTAATATTTCATTAACATAATATAGAAAGAAACTATGGGATAGGGGAGCTATATCTAAATCTGAACCGATTTTAACAAAGCTTCGTATACATCTATCTGAATCTAACTCAGTACTCTGAGCAACATTTTGTCGAAATCGGACAAACATTGGGAGTTTGTTGTACCATTTACATAAAATCGGACGAAACTATACATGAGAGCTATATTTAAACCTTAACCGAGTTTCTCCATTTTCAATAGGGTTCGTCTTGGCCAAATTTCATGTAAATCGGATCATAAATGTGACCTGTACTTTGCTAACAAAAAAAGTCGGGCGGACAGCCGGGCATTCATAAATCGACTCAGAAAGTGATTCTATGCATATTCTCCAAAAATTGGTCTATCTCGATTCATTTTGCCTGTTACAAACATATACACAAAGGCTTAATTCCCTGTGTGGTGAAGGGTATGAAAATTGTGCTGGACAACATTTTATTTTTTTCATTGTCAGCTGTAATTTCTCTAACCGTCTACTGTTTTTTTGTCGTTTACGGCTGGTGGGTATATGTTTTGGGGTCGGGAATTCCAGTTCATTATTACCCTGGAAATGGTATATGCAGGGTCAGATGAAAAAACTGCAACCAACTTCAGATTTGGTGAGAATTTTCCAGAAAGAAAAAAGAATTCAAGCGTAATAGTGTGATTTCTTTATATTTGGCTGGAAAACCACAAGTGGCTATCGTTAGAGCACTCCAGCATTTAAATATGAATAAATCGTTTGTGTCTCGTACCATCTCTCGTTACCGTGATATCGGTAGCGTAGCCCGACGTCAAGGAAGTGGACGGAAGAAAACAGCACAAATGGTTCGAAAAGTAAAGAAGCGACTTGATCGAAACACGCGTCGCGGTGGCCGTGAGCTGAACATATCGCAATATTCCATTCGGCAACAACGCAACAGAAAGAAAATAGAGATAAAGAGTTGCTTCGTTTGGCCGAAAGTTGTGAACTGTTGTAATTCGAGAATTTTATTTATAATTCATAGGATACCTTTCGAAATTTATAGAATTCCATTTGAAATTCAAATAATTCCATTTGAAATGCAAAACATTTCATTTGAAATACATAATATTTCATTTTAACTTCGAAAAATATTATTGGTAACACACCAATTTGAAATGAATTGTTGTGAATTACAACTGAAATATTACGCATTACAAGTGAAGTGTCAATTTGAAATCTTTGAATTGTAATTTTTTTTAAGTTCAAATGAAACTCTACGAATTTCAAATGGAAACATATATATTACAAATGAAATTTTTGAATTTTACATGTGAAATTACCAATTACATTCTCCAATTACAACTGGAATCGCTTTCATATTTGGAACTAATATTGACCAATCACAATATGTTCACATATTACAATTTTCTTTCAGGATGTTATGAAGTTAATTATAAACCAGCTACAATTAGAGATTTCCCTGCAATTTCCCATGGTTTGTTTACGAAGTATTATGAATTTCCGTATATGGTATGCGATTTGATTGCAACGTGATTTAATTTATAATCAAATTTTCTATTGTAATAAAACAGGCTGCTTTGGGATGGGATTCAAATGTATGGGAAGGTACCTATGATTACAAATGCGGCGGCGCATTAATAACCCCAAATTATGTACTGACTGCGGCACATTGCGTGTATTTAAATGGGTAATTATTTATATCACTGTAATAACAGACAGACAGGTAAGTTTCGTTACATTTTTATTTCATTTTTGCAATTCAGAATACCACCGTCTGTAGCTCTGCTAGGAGGAGTAAATTTAACGGATACGTCCTCTGCAACACCAATAAAAGTCATAAATGTAACCAAACATCCCAGTTACAAACATAATCAGCCTTACAATGACATAGCTTTGCTGAAATTGGAAAGGAATGCTACAACACCTTGGATATGTCTATGGAACCAATATCAAACGATACAAATGAATGTTACAGCTATTGGTTATGGAAAAGAATTCTTTGGTAATACTTGTAGTTAATCTTTGCCATATAGCTGATAAAAAGAAGTATTTTTGAAGGTCCTCACCAATTAATATGAAAAAAAAGGTTGATGAATCGAATTTCATTAAACCGGTCATTGGTCGAAAATGTAGACGATAAAACCGGTATGTTAGCAGTCGTAACATCACCCAGGAGCTAAAAATCGACCATAAAACTGTTTTAAACCATTTAAACTAAGCTGGATTCAAAAAGAAGTTAGATTTTTGGGTGCCACACCAATTAATAGAAAAAAAAATAGATGAATCGAATTTCGATCTGCGAAGCATTGGTCAAACGGAATGAGGTAGACCCATTTCTTAAAAGGATGGTGACTGTAGATGAGAAATGGATCACATATGATGACCCTGTGCGAAAGAGCGGTGAAGCACCTCAAAAATAATGGATTTATTTTTCCCCAACATAATATATCTTTGCTTCACAGTCTTTGGGAACTCACATCAAGTAAAATATAGGAATTATGACATCACGTGTGAGGTGCACGTGCTATTCAACTACATTTTCAATAATTTTTTTTCAATGATTTGTTGTTTAAATTAGAAAAAAAAAAATAATATTCAAAATCTATCTTCCAGCTGGTCCAGGATCTGATACTCTTTTGAAAGCCTATTTATCCATTATGCCAAATGGTGAATGTACTGAATACTACAAAAACGATACAACTTTGTCACAAGGAATAAGGGATACTCAACTTTGTGCCAGAGATACCATTAGAAATAGTGACACCTGTCAGGTAAAATTACTTACGAACAATTTTAATATATTAATATTGAATGATAACCTTTTTCTGATTTTAGGGTGACTCAGGAGGCCCATTAATAATGCGTATTGGATATTTGAAAACCTATTTAGTAGGGATAACGTCATTTGGACAAGGCTGTTCATTGAATATACCAGGCGTTTATACAAGAGTCTCGGAATATCTTGATTGGATTGAAAAAATTGTTTATGGATGATTTAACTGAATTTATAAGAAAGCAGGGACAAAGTCCTGTATAGTGTGCTATTTACATTTCCAAATTGATAGTATTTTTGTAAATAATATAACCAATAATAGCTATTTTAATATTCCTTGCAAAGTTTTTTATTTTTGAAATGTTATAAAATTTATTTATATGCGAATAAACGTTAAAATTCATCAAATTATCTTTGTTCAGCTATATTTCCACAAGCAAAGGTCGTTATAGAATGCGAAGGTGGTTTCTGGTAAGTAGAATCAATTTGCTATGCTCACGTTGTATAAGAAACGAAAAATTATATTATCTTAATTTTTTTTTTTTTTTTTTGGAAAAACATCCTTATTCATTATAGACAAAAAAATCGAAAAAATTAATTTGGAATGAATTCAAAACCAAATAAAACGATTAAGGAAAGTAGTAAAGTCGGACTGGGCCGACTGTATGATACCCTTCCCCACTTTGGGTATTTTGTACGTATGTATCCGACCAATTTCATCTCAATGTTCGCCCGAAGGACAGACGTCAGCTCGACAAGACGCTTAGTAAGCAAGTGAACACAGAGGTTCACGTGGATCGCAAAGGTTCATTGGGATTTTAATGATCTTTGTACGCCTACAACTACACACATACACATATTCCAGTGAAAGAGTACAAGGGGAGCAAAGCAACAACAACCGTTGCCCGCTGGTATATATGCTCTGCGCTGTCCACAAAGGGAACGTGCAGATGCAATACCCGAGCTGTCAATCAGCATCAGTGTTTGACTGCGCTCGGGAGGTTTTAGGCCAAACGTATCAAACTTTTCCGACGTCATTCTAGTCTCTATTTGAAACGTTGTGCAAAATTCCATGTCAATCGGACAAACAAAAGGAGTTTGATACACCATTTACCTAAAATCGAACGAAAATATATATTTGGGAACCATATCTAAATTGGAACCGATTTTCTCGAAACTTAACACACATCCTTGTAGACTCAATTCAGTACGCTATGCCAAATTTCGTGGAAATCGAAAGATATATAGTGACTTTGGTGCACCATTTACATAAAATCGGACGAAAATATATATGGTAGGTATATCTGAACCCATTTTTTCGAAACTTATCTCACATAATTCTAGACTTAATTGGGTACGCCATGTCAAATTTCATGCAAAATCGAAAAATATATTCGGACTTTGGTGCACCATTTACATTAAATCGGACGGAAATAAATATGGGAGCCATATCTAAATCTGAACCGATTTTCACAAAACTTAACACACATCATTCTACTCTTAATTAAGTACGCTATGCAAAATTTCGTGCAAATCGAAACATACATAGGGACTTTGGTGCACCATTTATCTTAAATCGGACGAAAATATATATGGGAGCTATATCTAAATCTGAATCGATTTTCACGAAACTGGCAAACACATTGTAGAGTTAATTTAGTACGCTGTTTCAAATTTCGTAAAATCGAAAGATATATAGGGTCTTTGGTGCACCATTTACATTAAATGGGAGCTATACTATATCTGAATCGATTTTCAAGAAACGTTACACACATAGTTTTAGACTAAATTTAGTACACTATTCCAAACTTCGTGCAAATCAAAAGATGTGTAAGGACTTTGGTGCACCATTTACATTAAAAAGGACGAAAATATATATGGGAGCTACATCTAAATCTGAACCAATTTCCACAGTAAGTTATATCAAATTTCATTCAAATCGAAAGATAAATAGGAACTTTGGTACACCATTTACATAAACTCGGACGAAAATATATAGCGAACCATATCTAAAACTGAACCGATTTTCAGGAAATTTAACACACATCACTATAGACTTAATTTAGTACGCTATGCCAAATTTCGTGCAAATCGAAAGATATATAGGTACTTTGGTGCACTATTTACCTTAAATCGGACGAAAATATATATATGGGAGCTATATTTAAATATGAACCGATTTTGCCAATTTCAATAGGGTTCGACCTTGGGCCAAATGAATGAGCTGTGCCAAATTTCATCCAATTCGGATTATTAATGCGACCTGTACTTTGTTTACATTTTAACATGGACAGACGGACGGACATGCATAAGTCGACTCAGAAAGTGATTCTATGCATATTCTCAAAAGGAACCATGTGTCTATCTCGTTTCCTTTTCCCTGTTACAAACATATTCACAAATACATAATAACCTATACCACAGTGTGGTGAAGGGTATAGAAACACTTCAAAACGAATGGATTATACCAATATTTATTAAATTTCTTTATTAATTAAAACAACAACAAACTCAACGCCTCCACATTTGACATCGTTCCATGGCATACATTTTACTTGCAGGCGTACAATTATATACATTAGAAAATTCTATTAAATTACCAAGAGCATCATTTACCCGGTCACTGGCCAAACCATGTTCATCATAATTATCGTCATCTTCATTGCCTTCGATATCACAATAGTATTGAGCAAAATTCAAGAAAAATATTTCGGTTAATTTCATTGATTTGCCATGAATAAGTCGAGTCTGTGTGTGGGCTTTAGGAAACTGCTTGACAAATGCCTTATAGGTATAACGTAAACCACTTATATCTGCTATTTTTTCATCCAAAGATGCAGGATTCAGATTATTGATACATTTTATGTTTTTTGCAATTATTGGTGTTTCCAAAATACGATTATATTCCGCTGTATTTATTAGACCTGTAGCATCGAATTGCAGGCCTGTATTGTCAAAGCAATGGAATATTTCATGACCAATGGCCGAGCCGAGGGCACTGTATTTGTATACTTGCTCGAAATTCCGATGATATATAGGTGGACGTAAAGATGTATAGGGTACAACAACTATATTCTGGTCTACGTCATAATATGGTGAGGGGAGAATATTGTCATCGAGACTGAAGATGTAAAAATATTGCATAGAATCTGTTTGTGGAATGTTTGGCACAATCACATGAGTGGCATAAAATGCAAAGTCCAATAATTTCAAATGATTTCCATAGAAGTCTTCGGAGGACAACGAGATATTGCCATAGAAGTGTTCAACGAATTCCGTTGTGCGAATTTCGGGTAAATTACCGATTTTTAATTTGATGGCCCATAATTTTTTCGAAAGATATTGGAAACTTTTAGGATTTAGAAATGATTTTTGCTCATTTAAAGACTGATTAAATTGCAGAACAATATTCTGAAAGATTTGTTCCATTTCTGGTACAATATATGTCAATTGGGAATGCTGTTCCCGGTATAACCAATTGCTGGCCAAGGGTAAAAGACTGTGTAGCATATCTGCACATTCCCAGTGTGAGAAGTTTGTGGGTGTATTCTGATGTAAAAGCCATAAAAATCGAATCGCCAAATATTTACAGATTTGAAAATTGTTAAAATCTTTTGTCAGATTGTCGACGAGGGATACTAAATAATTTATATTTACGATTTGAACTTCAATGTTGTCATCCAATACTGATTGATTCAGAAGTCTAGAGAGATATTTTCTCAGCCAGGGCAATGTTAAATCTTTTAATTTCACATACATATCATCCGACTGTTCCTCTTCATCCATTTGCATAATTTTTATGCGCTGCTCAATTTGTTGAATTTCTTGCCAAAGTATCTGAAAATCCATAGGATCTAAGGATATAGACATGGAATTTAGCAGCGATTTCAAATTTTTCGAAGTCAATTTCAAAAAATTGTCTTCAGGTTGCCCAATGCTAAGAATCATTTTTTTAGTGTCATTATTTGTGACTATCATGTTTTCCTGGATCAATATACGATTTAGGCCATATCTTCTTAGTACAGCTAAACTTTCAATCCAATCAAAATTTTGCGTATCTTCATAGTTAAATTCATCCATTGCGGGAAGGGTTATATTTTCATTGTTCCTCAGCCATTTCACATAATGCAGAAGATCGAAATCCTTCAATGTTACACAAGAGTCATAAGCGATTTTAAACTTCTTCACAAAGTCGGGCATATCATTTAACTCCATAACATCCAATTTCCTAGCCAATTCCTTATTGGCCTTATAGCTTGCTAAACCCAACATTTCCGTGTAAATATCTTCCCCACCTTCCGATACCTGATATTCTTGCCATTTTCCACAAGCATATTCGTAGAAATTCTCACAAGGATCTACATTCAAATTTATACAGCTCTCAATGTATTTTTCATGTTGACGATTCACTCCGCGATGTTTATTTTCGATGGCAGCAGCCGTTTGGCCATTCGCTAGGAAAATTGATACACAACTAATTAGAATAGGTATTTGTTTTAATTTCATTTCCGAAATAATGGTGATTTCATCCGCCTTAGCTGACCTTTGTGTTTCGTTAGAACTGTTTACTGATTACATTTTGTGATCATTTTATAGAAATAAATTATAGCGGATTTTTAATTATTTTTCTTATCTGAAAGGGAAATCTGTACAAGTATAGATTACGCTTTCAGATTTGTGAATGAATGGAATTGGTGATAGACAATTACATACTGCCGATATTGGGAATTTTTCTGAAACCACAACGAACTTATCAAAAACAAAATCAAATGAAACTTTTTCAGAAATACAAATGTTAATAAATTAGAGTATACACAGAATTCTTGTGGATAAAATGAACCAAAAATTTAATGTTAAACCAAAAATCACAATTGTGATTTGGAATTTTATATGTGGTATAGGTTTTGAGTACACAATATTTGACTATGGACTGTAACATGGGCCCTGCCTTTTCGAAGCCAAAATGTTCGTTTATGATGATTTGAAAAAAAAAAAAATGACAATCCCACTAATAAATAGTCGATTTTTTATAAAAACAACAAACTGGGATTCTGTGTGACTATTTTGCAAAAAAAATAAAATAAAAAACATATAAGTGGTATCCCAAATAACTCGCCAGCCAACACTACCAAAAAATATTTCCTAAATTAAGCATTGTGGCTTTTATAATATACATTAAAATTGCACAATTGTTTAATAATTATTTATGTATGATTTTTAGCTTGTAAACAAATACAATTGATAACAAAGGTCATTGGAATTACAATTGAGATTTGTTAGTGTTGGCAATTATTTGTATTTAAATTTAAATCATATAATTTACACTTTTTAGTAAAGGGAATCGCTCTATGATTTGATGTAATAACATATTCTGTGACACAACTGGGAAATTAATTGTAAGTAATTCCAATTGATATTATGTTATCACAGGTTTAGTGACATCAGTTCAAATGAAGTCGTAAAATCTCCGACCATGTTACCGCATTGGGAATACATGAATGACTGTGTTATCAACAATTTACGAAAATCAAAAATAATTTTGACAAGTAAAAAAAGTGGATTCGTTTGGCCGGTATATTTTTTTGTATTCCCCCCACATGAATATATACAGTCAATGATTTAAAAAATTTTAAAAATGGGTTGATGCCGGCAGTAGAAAATGAAAAAATTCGCTGTTGCAAACATAAATTTTTTACGATAATAATTGCTGAAAAAAATTATAGAATTTTTGGTATGGCGATTACAGCGCACACAGCTAATTCGGTTAAAAAGTCCTACACCCCAAAGCGAAATAAAAAGTGTAAAATCAGCAAGTTCGAGTGCATGTAATTTGACAAAATTAAAAAAAATTAAAATGTGTAATTACCCATTAGTGCAATTTAAAATTAAGACCACATTTTTTTCATATTTGTCTGTTGTTGTAATACTATGAAATGTTTTGTTTAAACTTTATATAAAATCAAATTGTACATTCCCACAGTGATCCTAAATTCAAAGCATTCAAGATTCCAAGTTATTAACAAAAGTGTGTTAATTAATGAGTAACAGCCTTTTTTGTTCAATTTTGTGCCAAATTTATACACATGTGTTTGCCCATGCTACCGCATACCCCAAATTTACACCCCCACAGTGATCCTAAATCCATGTTTCAGGATTCCAATAATATCAGCTTAAATGAAGACACAATTTAAAAATAGGTTAAAATTTTGTTAACATTATATAAAAAATTCAAAAACGTCCTACATATCTTAACCTCACAATCCAACAGTGATCCAAACTTAAAATTTCAGTATTCCACCTCGATTTGTACCTCTAAATCATATTTGTACCAAATATAATACCATATGGTACTTTTCAAACACATGAGTACACCCTTTCAAAACCATCTCCTTATATCGACCCTTATTCGCATACCAAATTTCAAGTTTTTACCTCTATGCATTCACATGCTACGAAATTGTACCAAATTTGGTACATTTTAGTACTTTTGGCATACGTATAGTTCGAATGTCCAAAAAAACCCCTCTGCTATATCTATTCTACACTCCATCAGTGAACCTCATTTAAAATTTAAGAATTCTAGCTCTTCCGGTTAGCAAATACAAATGATATCACATATAGTACTTTTCGTACCGTTCTAGTACGAATTTCCAAAAACCCAGCCTTATCCGTCAGTCGCTTTACTTTTTTTATTAGTATAGGTTAATAAATAATTTATGGAAAACTAAATTCACATAATTTTTGCAAACTTTTTGATTTCTTAATTTAAGATTCAAAGGAAAAGAAAAATAATTTAAACAAATTTGTTGTTATTGTTTTGTTGTTGTTTTATGGGATTAAAGAAAATTCCTTGTTTTTGATGGCGGGCATGATAACTCCTCACTGGAACATCGGAATTCGAAAATTCCAACGGTGTTGGGAAGGATACATGTCTGGTTCTCGTATAAACTAGGATTATTGACTTCGCTCAAAAATCAACAAAATTGCGAACCTTTAAAAAAATATATTTGGAAAATCGCCTATTTTTTACCACAAACCAAGTTAAAAAATAAGCAAGATCTTGACCGATTTGATTTATCCTGCGATAGCTATACATTCAAAGATAAACGTCCCAAATTTTGGAATCGATCGGATTACTAGTTTTTGAGTTATGGTTACCACCATTCGCAAAAACGCTGTTTGGAGAAAGTTTGAAAGCCCTCTTGCCGTCACTTGATGCTAGCACAATAAATCGGCTATATCTTCAAGAGTTTTTGAGATTTTCACTTGAAATTTCATGTGGATATTCTTGAATTAGTGTAGATTCGAATAAAATCAAAATTAAATTTTTTGAAACCAAGAATGGGGGGTCCCCTTAAATAAGTAAATGTAGATATTAATCAATAGCGTAACCAATATTTTTGATTACGGCTCTGGAGATATAGCCGATGTGTCAAACCTGATGGGAAGGGGTTTTCTTTTAACGCGTTTGGCTGTGAACATTTTTTTGATTTTGCTATCTGTGAATAACCCAATCGATTTCAAATTTTTACACGTTTCTCTGTGAGTGTATAGCTATCGTATGAACTAGGATAAAGCCAATCGGTGAAGATCTTCCTTATTTTTTAACTTGGGTTTTGGTAAAAAATCGGCGATTTTCCAAAAATATTTTTTGCAAAGGTCCACCTTTTTTTTAATTTTAGAGCGAAGTCAGTGCAAGAGCCAGACATGTACTCTTTCTAACACCGTTGGAATTTTCGGATTCCGACGTTCCAGTGAGGAGTTATCATGCCCGCCATCAAAAATAAGGACTTTTCTTTAATTACAAAAAAACAATAACAATGTTTTTTGTAAATGAGAAGGAAAATAATTTGCAAAAATTTGGTTGTTGTTGTCTTGTTTTGTTTTTGGTGATTAAAGAAAAGTCCTTATTTTTGATGGAGGGCATTTGTAACTCCTCAGCTGAAAATGCGGAAAAAATGTTAAAATGAATTTTGCATCTCGTATATTTAAACTTCCTTCAAAAATTAACATAATGGCGGACCTTTGATTTTTTTGATGTTCGCCTATTCTTGACCACAAACTAAGTTATAAAATAAGGAAGTTCTTCGCCGATAGTTATACACTCCCACACATTAATATCGACAAAAAAATTAAATTCGGGTACTATTTAGTACCAAATTTCATGATTCATGCTCTAAAGGTTCACCCAAATCCAAATTTTACCATATTTAGTTCCATTTAGCAAACATCATTTCCATAAAAAAACCCAACCCATAAAAACCCAGCCTTATCCGTTAGTCGCTTTACTCTTTTATTAGTATAGATTAATAAATAATCTATGGAAAACTAAATTGACTTAATTTTTGCAAACTTTTTGATTTCTTTATTTAAATAAGTAAATGTAGATATTAATCGATAACGTAACCATTATTTTTGATTACGGCACCACACCTACGAGGCACTGAATCTATAAGATGCTCAAACCTGTGGGAAGAGGTTATGTTTATTTGGCTGTGAATCTCTTCTGATTTTGCTATCTGTGATACTCCAATGATTTTTCTATAGGGTTCCGATCTAAAAATAGTTTTGGCCATTATAAAACCCTGATTTTTGACTCCCATAACCAATATTTGACATGTTTCGGTGTTAGTCTGAGGCTATTGTCAAGCCGAAAAACTCAAACAAGCGGTATATTATCTTAAGCTAAGGGAGCCAGAGCGTTTTCAACACATTTGTATAAGCAATTCGATTTTTGGTGTAGAAACCTAAAAATAGTAATTATCGCCCATTTGACATGTTCCGAGAGTTTTTGACTTCCCATACTTTTTTAAATTCCCATGTTGTGCAAAATGGTGTGCTAAATTTCGAGCGAAAGTGCTGCTCGAAAGCAATATGTTATAAACAAGTGGAGCATGGATCTTGTCAACATCTTAAAAGTAGATTTTTTATAGATTAAATTTTTATATTGATCATATGGTGGTTGCGTTGCCAGATTGATCTCAAAAATGTTACGCGCTGTTTTTGATAAAAGGAGCCCTTTTTCATTTTCTTTAATTTTACTATAAAAAGTAATGTAAATACTGTATTTTTTAAATAAATATTGTAAAAACACATTAAATATTACTTCAGCGTTCTTTTTCAACTTGTACGTGCTCAGAAAAACGCGTACGATCTCATTTCGTTTTCAATCCACAAGGCTATATGTGCTCGAATTATATTCCCAATATTTTTTTGGGAATTCGGAATGGAGCACACCAAATTTGGGAAAATGTTTCACATTCAAGCAAACTCGAAATGCAGCACATGGGCGTATAACTGTAAAAGTACCTAAAATTTCAAAGCATAGATTTGTCCAATTGAGAAGATTTATTTATTTCAAAATAAATTTTGCAATTATATTTCTGTTTTTCAGGGTTTATAACCTCGATTGGTATAGCTCCGATTTAGGAAACGTTTTCCAACTGAACAATATGAAATTTAATATTCAAGTTTCATATTTCCTTAACAGAAAATTGACATTAAATTTTTTGAAATTATAAAGATTTTTTTCACGTCTTTCAGCTAATTTGTCATTATAACCTTCACCACACAGGGTCTGTTCGTCCGTCTGACCATGTATTTTTGTGAACAAATTACAGGTCGCATTTATGATCGGATTTGAATGAAATTTGGCACACGTCACTTATTTGACCCAAGGACGAACCCTATTGAAATTAGAGAATATCGATTCAGATTTAGATATAGCTCCCATATATAGTTTCGTCCGATTTTAGGTAAATGGTGCACCAAACTCCCAATATTTGACTGATTGAGACAAAATTGTGCAAAAAGTATAGTATTAGGTCTAGATTGATGCATGCAAAATTTTGCACAGCGTACTGAATTAGTTCCAAATTTATTAATGCGAAGTTTTTTTGAAATCGGTTCAGATATGGAAATAGCTCCCATATATATTTTCTTCCGATATTATGTAAATGGTGCGCCAAACTCTCAACATTTGTCCGATTGAGACAAAATTTTGCACAGAGTACTGAATTAGTTCTACATTGATGCTTGCAAAGTTTTGTATTGGATTTTGTGTCGCAATAAATTTTGAATAGCGCACTGTTTTGCAGCATTGCAAATGGAGAATGCCACGGTTGCTCAAATACATCCATTTATATATAGATCTTTTACATATTGTGTTCCATGATTGACATTCAATTTTTCATAAATTTCAAATTGGAATGTGTATGGGTCTATGTTTTTCACGCAGTTAATTTCGTTTGATTCCATTTCAATGGTCCTCTAAATATGCTATGTCTATTCTATCTAAAGGATATTGCCCATATGAGAATCTCTTGTATGTACCCAAAGTGGTGAAGGGTATCATATAGTCAGTCCCGTCAGACTTTTGATCTTTACTTACTGGTTAGTTTATCTGCTCTTTGGGTATATCCCTTATACAAATATCTCCCGTTGGGTGCAACTTTTATTGATTGAAATGCAATTTTCAATATTATTATGCCACCTGTTTAGCGGTCATTTAGGTATTCTTAAAAGGGTCCCTATAGGGGAAGAAATAAACATTTCACTTTTTGAAGGACACTTTTAGCCTGATTTTTCCATGCGTGGGGAGGTGTACGTACATACTAATCTTATATAAACGGTCTAATCCCCAATTTAATTTTTGGTCAACAAAATATGTACTACAACTCTGCATTCCTTCTACCTATATTTTCAAAAAATATATTAATATACACATAAACAATGAAATAAACACTTGTTTGTATAATCACTGATATTTGTTTATGAAAAAAATAAAAACAAATTAGGTTGGTTAATCAATATTCGGTATACATGTATTTTCAATATACATATATTTTGTATAAATATTTAATATAAATAAAAATTCGAAATTATGCATAATAAATAAAACGAGACAATCGATAACAAATATTATTCCTAAATACGAGTATATTTTTTTCAAAATTCATCTTTCCACACAATTTGTTCGATCCAATCTAAAAATGAATAAACTCGGGTGAAAATACTTGGATAGCCACTGCGACAATATAGACCATATGATGTGATACCAATTAAATGGTAATGTAAACGATAATTTTGACGCCGGCCGTATATATTATACTGCAAGGGGCCACCTGAATCGCCTTGACAAGTGTCACGATTCAGACGATAATCTTTAGCACACATTTGACTGAAGATAATACCATTTTGGGTTTCTGGGATTTTTGGCAGTTCTTGATTACATTCGTCATTTGGCACAATAGTCATATTGAGGTGGGTTAAACGATTTGTACGCTCCTTGGCAAAAGCTGTAGAACCATAACCCATCGCATATGCCACCGGGAAAGGATATACGGGAAGTGTCCACAAACGTATCGGTCTAACAAATTCTGTTAATCTGTATTGGGAAACCGCAAAAATGAAATTATAATTAAATGTTTCTTATAATGCGTATATAATTATAACCTACACAACTTCACGCTGCAATTCCAGCAAAGCAATGTCATTATAATATGACGTTGATCGGTAATCCGGATGATTGTAGATATTAATTATTGTACGTATTTGCGGTTCAAGGTAACTTTCCTCTACTTTTAGATTTAAATCTCCAATTCGTACTTTAATTGGAACTTCTCTGTAAAGAAATGTGTTTAATATGGGATTTCGTTTCACATGTCTCTCTTAATTTCTTACCCTCCTATATCCGTACAATGGGCAGCGGTTATTACAAATTTATCGCTAATTAAACTTCCTCCACATTTATAATCAATTGTGCCATCGGTTGTGACGTAACCCAATGCTGTCTGTAAATGTCAAAATATTTTGGAATGTAAAACAAGTTATCAAGTAAAAGATTAAGAAACACAAGTGAACCATACCATATGTGGA
This sequence comes from Musca vetustissima, assembly GCF_032173495.1. Classification (NCBI taxonomy): domain Eukaryota; kingdom Metazoa; phylum Arthropoda; class Insecta; order Diptera; family Muscidae; genus Musca; species Musca vetustissima. The sequence goes on along the minus strand of NW_026886426.1, from coordinate 39,724 downwards.
TATTCTCCTGGTGCTGCTAATCGCCTTCCGTCAAATTCCGAATCGCTAGCATCACTGGTAATATCGGAATCACCAGGAAATATACGTTGTAAATATTCACTATATTCTGTAAATAAAGGAAAAAATAAATTAGTTAATTGCTATAATTTATGTAAGAAATGGATGCGTAAATCAAAATGTCAACAAGGAAACCAGCAAGGAAAGTAGTAAAGTCGGACTAGGCAGACTATAATCAGATTGATTAGCATAGATTGATTATTTGGTGTACAATTAATATGAATAAGTCGAAATTATATATGGAAGGGACTTTGGTGCACCTTTTACCTAAAATAGGACGAAAATATATATGGAAGCTATATCTACATCTGAACCAATTTTCTCCAATTTCAATAGGGTTCGTCCTTGGGCCAAATAAGTGACATGCATAAATCGACTCCAAATTGTCAGAAACAGATTTGGTCGAAAGAAACATGGGGTCTAAATCCCATATTCAGATAAGACACATTTGTGCCATATCAAAATGTATGCAGGGTAAGATAAAAAAACTGCAACAAAGTCAAACGCCATAATTATACCCTACACAACTATGTTGTCAGGGTATTATAGCTTTGTGCAGCCCCAAGAGTATGTAACGCCGCGAAATATTGGCCCTAGACCCACCTTTAAGTATACCGATTGTCATATCCCGACTAGCTGAGTCGATCTAGACATGTGTGTCCGTCTGTCCATTATAATTTGTAAACACGATACAGGCCACAGTTATGGACCAATCTTCAGGAAATTTTGAATGTAGGATGGGTTCTGGCCAACGAAGACCCCTATTAATATTTAGGGGATGAAATGGACCAAAAATTTTATTTTTGTCCGATTCTCTGATCGCTCCAGAGGCCGCAACTATGGCCCAAACATCGCCAAATTTTACATGGAGAAGGGGACCGGGCCAAAGAACAAGCATACTTTTAATAAGGATCTGTCAATAATTAGCGGGTCAAATGGACCCTCACTTTTGTGTGAAAAATTACAAAATTTGTATTCTATTGTGTATATATTTACTCCTGAGGGACACAGGCCCGAGAAGTTGATAGTATATCCAAGAGAAGTGGATGACCTTTAAATTGATACCAATTATGTTGCCGTATGTTCTCGGATGTGGGAGTTACACTTGCCTATTCATATATTATATTTACAGGTATATCAGTGAAATTTTCCATGAGGATCCAGGTATGGTCAAGGAGAACGATCACATAGTCAGATAGTAATTTTGGGATGAAATGGACCAAAAACTTAAATGTTTGTGTTTTTTGATCTATAGGCCACAATTACAAGCAGAACATCACAATACAACCCACGGAAAACTGGAAAAGTAATTAGACGCGCTATACTGAATTTTAGTAATATTCGAAAATATGTTGGTGTAAGGAAGAGGTGCTGTTGACCTCTAATCTGGTGAGAGGGTGCAAATTTCACGAAATATTTCCTAGGCTCGGAAAAAACATCCGCAGAAAGTTAGAGTTCCGTGGGAGTTGTGTAGGGTATCGTATGGTCGGCTCCGTGCGACTATGCTGCTCCACTCACTGGTTTCTTTATGTCGCGGAGTAAGTTCTTGCACTTTTTGGAATATCAATGGCTTTAGCTCATTTTTCAATATTTGCGAATGGAATATTGCGATATGTTCAGCTTACGAGCCATTTTTCGGCCACTTCGACGCGGGTTTCGATCAAGACGCTTCTTGACTTTTCGAACCAATTCTGCACATGTTGCTGTTTTCTTCCGTCCACTTCCTTGACGTCGGGTTACGCTACCAGTATCACGGTAACGAGCGATAGTACGAGACACAAAATATTCACTCACATTTAAATGCTGGAGTGCTCTTGTTGGTACCTTTAAAAACAATTTCCCAACTTTTTGGCGTGTACAATTTTGTTGATAATACACAAAGATACATATTTCAGAATTATAATTTTTGACGTTCCCACACTGTGCAATATTAGGTATTTTAGTACCATTCAGTACAAATTGCCAATGAACCTACATTCTATATTTTAATATTGCGAACATGGGATTTTACGCTGATTAAGTCTAAAATAGAGTTTTGCAAATTAATGGCAAAATAAACTTAGCATAATCTTGTGGCGTGGATTATAAACAAGGGTGACTGTTATTCTTTTCTCTTTTTGAACCTGTTTGATATTCTATGAAAAGCAGAATTGGTAACTCTTTAACCACAATTTCTGGTTTTTTAACTAGGTGATAATAATGAAGTCGGATATTTACATACCGTTGAGGGTATTTTTTTCGTCTGTTATGATTATAAAAAAAAAAAAAAAAAAAAAACAACAAGTAAAGCGTGGCCGTGGCGAACTTTTTATACCCTCCATCATGAGGTTGATATTACAATGCATCAAATTTTTAGGTAGTTCTATATGTGGGGGTAATGCCAATCAATCAATCTCTTAGGTCGGGAAATTGAGCTAGCACCTTGAATGAGGACCTTGTATGACGGCTATGTGAAATCATAGACTTAAACTATGTTTTTTTTGAAAATTTGTTTGCCCACCAAGGTCATGGAACACCAAATTACAAGAATTTAGATACATTAAATATAAAATTACATTCAAACCTTCCCAAACTCTTCAAAATACTAAAATTTTGGGAGGTACCGTTATATAGGGGAGAACCAAAAATATCAGATTACAATGAAATTGGTTGGAAAACCATTATCAAACCAAAATTTGTTTCTGTATATTTTGTACAATTTGGGAAGTCTCCACAAATGCCTGCAACTTAAGGGAAAAAATGTGTAATTGTTTTGTTCTTGTTTTTTTGTAATTAAAGAGAAGTCCTTATTTTTAATGGCGGGCATGATACCCTTCACCACTATGGGTATATTAAACAGGACTATTAACATGAAATTGGATGAAATATAATATGTTATATTTATCTAAATGTGAATCTACCTAGATCTGTCCATAAAGAATGTAAATCGACTTCAAACAAATATAAATAAGTCATCCGTTGGGCTATGCCTGTACTTCATACGACAGCTAACGCAAGAAACGTGTAAAAATTTGCTCAATTTTGTACGTTGTGCAAAATTTGATGTCAATCTGACTAACATGAGGAAAGTTTGATGCCCAATTTACTTGAAATCGGGCGAAAATATATATGGAAGCTCTATCCAAATTTTAAGCGATTTCAAACACACTTGTCACAGGTGCGTAAATTACTTAAAATCAATCTATAAGGCAGACATCACTCTAGGCTCCATTCAGTACGTTATGCCAAATTTCGTGCAAATCGAAGGATATATAGGGACTTTGGTGCACCATTTACATGAAATCGGACGAAACTATATATGGGAGCTATATCTAAATCTGGACCGATTTTCACGAAACTTGGCAGGCATCATTCTAGGCTCAATTCAGTACGTTATGCCAAATTTCGTGCAAATCGAATGATATATAGGGACTTTCCACCATTTACATGAAATCGGTCAAAACTATATATGGGAGCTATATCTAAATCTGGACCGATTTTATTGAAACTTGGCAGACATCACTCTAGGCTTAATTCAGTACGTTATGCCAAATTTTTGCAAATCGAAAGATATATAGGGACTTTGGTGCACCATTTACATGAAATCGGACGAAACTATATATGGGAGCTATATCTAAATCTGGACCGATTTTCACGAAACTTGGCAGGCATCACGAAACTTGGCAGGCATCATTCTAGGCTCAATTCAGTACGTTATGCCAAATTTCGTGCAAATCGAAAAATATATAGGGACTTTGAAGATGAACCAGACATTTTGAAATCGAAGAAACTATATATGGGAAACCTATATCAAGATCTGTGCCGCATTTGTTAAACTTGGCAGACATCACTCTAGGCTTAATTCAGTACGTTATGCCAAATTTTGTGCAAATCGAAGGATATATAGGGTCTCGGGGCACCATTTACATGAAATCGGACGAAATATATATGGGAGCTATATCTAAATCTCGTTTCCTAATTGTTGATGAAATTTGGCAAGCACCATTCTAGACCTAAATGATTAGGCTGTACCAAATTTCTGCAAATAGAAGGATATATAACAATTAAATCGGTTAAATATATATATGGGAGGTATTTGTGAATTCAAATGCATTTTTTTTGATTGATTATCTGCAAAAGATGCCAAATTTCATTCAAATCGGATCATAAATGCAACCTTTTGTTCACAAAAATATATGGACAAATTCGAGCACCATGCATAAATCGTGTTTTAACAATTCGCTAAAATCCATGTGTCTAAAGTCGTTTCCTTTTGCCTGTTACAAACATATGCACAAAGACATAATACCATGTACCACAGTGTGGTGAAGGGTATAAAAAAAATCCTTGCTGGCAAGCGTTTTGCCTCAAATGAAGATGTAATTACAGTTGTAAACAACTATTTTGAAGGCCTTGAGAAAAGCTATTTGAATCAAGGGATACTTTTGCTAGAAAAGCGTTGAACTAAGTGTATAGAAGTTTTTGAAGAATATATTGATATATAAAAAAGTTTGAAAAACTAACTTTCATTGAAAGGCTAAGAAGATTCTGAACCGTCCTCGTAATAAATATATATTTTTTCTAAAATTAGAATATAATAATAATTAATTAGAATAATTGTTAACATACAATGTATTTAATATATACACAATACATTAAAAAGTAATGAATTTATATATTTTTGGTCTCAAAGACAATATAAAATATTGTCTTATTTTATATACATTTTCACGATTAGTATTGCATTTCCACAGAAATATTATTTGTATTTGCTAATAAACATATCTGAATCAAACTTGTGTACAAATTATATAAAATGTTTTCTTTTTAATTTCACACCAGCGGGACCCACATAGGCTCTCATTTTTCCGCTGATAGTACTTTTAGAATAATATTTAAAAAAAAAAAACAGTAAGGGAACATTGACATGAAGTTGAACGAACTTAAATATTTTAATTTTATCTATAAGTGAACCGACTAACATCTATCCATACACACAAACGTTAGGTGTTTGGTGCACCATTTATCCAAAATCCGACGAAAATATATATGACAGCTATATTTAAATCCGAACCGATTTCAACGAAACTTTCCAGGGATTAATTTATGTTTACTTCAGTACGGTATACAAAATTTTGTGTCAATCGTATGAACTTTGCGTCTTTAGTTCACAACTTACATAAAATCGGAAGAAAATATATACGGGGCTTATATTTAAATCTGACCAGATTCAAGAAAATCAGCACACATCATACTAGACTTAATTCAGTACGCTATGCCTAATTGTGTAAAATCGAAATAAATATATATTAACTTTGGCGCTCCATTTACATTACATTGGACGAAAATATATATGGAAGCTATATCTAAATAAGAAGCGATTTTCACTTAACTCAGTACGCTATGCTACATTTCGAGCAAATAGATAGATATATAGTGTTTTTGGTACACTGTTTTCATAAAATCGAACTAAAATATATATGGGAGCAATATTTAAATCTGAACCAATATTTACGAGACTAAGCACTCATCGTCCCAGACGTATTTCAGTACACTATGCAATATTTCGTGCAAATCGAAGGATATATAGGGACTTTGGTGCCCCATTTACATAAAATCGGACGAAGCTATATACGGTAGCTACATCTAAATCTGATCGGATTTTCTTCAATTTCAATAGGGTTCGTCCTTGGACCAAATAAGTGACTTCATCCAAATCGAATCATAAATGCGTCCTATACTTTGTTTACAATTTAACATCAACAGATGGACAGACGGACGGACATGCATAAATCGACTCAGAAATTGATTCTATGCATATTCTCAAAAGGAACCATTTGTCTATCTCATTTCCTTTTGCCTGTTACAAACATATACACAAAGACATATTACCCTGTACCACAGTGTGGTGAATGATATAAAAAGGTAGTTATGTGGGAACTAACCCTAAAAGGGGGAATATTAATAGTTTTTGGTAGGCAAATTTGTTACCATATACGACTGCAGAATACCAAATTACACCCAATTCGGTTGAAAGAACGGTCAAGAAAAATATTGAAAATTGGGATAACCGTTATATGTGGGCTACCAGAAAAAGTGGATTTATATCTATAATTTTTAGTGCGGAAATTTGGTGTCCAATAAGAACCCAATGTACCAAATTTCAAAAAAAATCAGTAGAAATTTTCGGTATTTTGGGGTTTTTGACCCCAAAATACCGAAAATTTGAGGGTACCACTCGATTTTACTCATGTGTGATATCTCTATCTCTTCATGTATAACACAGTCGCCAAAAAAATATTACTCCATATTTGTGAATTGTGACCTAAATTCTCACCAAGAACTTTCATTCCCAATAGGAATTTTCCAAATGTTTGTTGTATTTCCGAGAATTTAAGGTAGTGGAAAATTTAGGAAACTACCCTACCACAATTGTGGTTATTATTTTAAGTGAAATGTTTACTATGCGCGTTATTTTTTATAAAATGTCTAAAACCATATGGTTAACCTTGATACCATGTGGTGTTTTCATACCGCAAATTGTTTATTCCGGTTGAAGAATTACCTGCGCTTTACCGCAAATATGATATATGATGATATGGTGGGTATTCCCACATAATTGGTTTATGTAAACTTAACCAACTTGTGTTTAAAAAACTTTAATGGAAATTTAAAAAAAAAAAAAAAAAAACATCCAGCATGAATATTTTATCCATAGAGTGTATACTAAATTTTCAAAATATTCTTTATAGACGCAATAACGTTGATCAGAATAAAATTCTATATTGATTCAGCCATGCCACGTCACATATTATTTTCTTCAAATATATTTTCCACCACTTTATCTAAACACAGAATTCTTCTTCAAACATGTAATTGGAGAGTATATTGAATATTTCGCTTTCAACAAACTTTTCAATTATTTTCACTTCATATTCACAATAAATACATACTTCTTTCACACACTCTGGCTGTTGGCAGAGCTTCATTTCTTGGCCTTGTATTAGTTGACGAAGCCACCGGCTCATTTCTGCCTTGTGGCAAATTCTCTGCACTATTAAATGTTTGCAATGAAGGTTGCCTTGTTCTTTGACTGTTAAAACCAGCTGCAGTTTGGGATTCTCTACGGCCTTGGGATGAAAAAGTTTCACTGTTAAGTGTTGGTTGTCTTCTTTGGTCGGAAATAAAACCAGGATTATTTTGGCTGACTATTTGTTCTCTACGATTTTGAAGTAAACTTGTTTGTGTCTCTCTTTGCCCTTGAAGGGCTAGTCCTCCTGGTTGTCTTCTTTGATTTGCACCGAAACCAACATTGGTTTGTGTCAATACTGATTCTCTTTGAGTGTCAGAAAAACCAGTCGGCAGTTGTGATTCTCTGCGATTTTGTGAGGAAAATCCGTCATTGTTAATTGTTGTCTGTCTTCTTGAGTTTTGGGTATTACCAACAACATTGGTTGGGTTAAATAGTGGTTCTCTTCGATTTCCATTTGTTGCTGTTGAAAACTGTGATTCTCTTCGATCTTCGCTAAACCCCGTAGAAAATTGTGATTCTCTTCGATCTTCACTTAACCCCGTAGAAAATTGTGATTCTCTTCGGTTTCCACTTAAGCCCGTAGAAAATTGCGATTCTCTTCGATTTTGCGAAGAAAATCCTTCATTATCAATGGATGGTTGCCTTCTTTGGTCTGGAGCAAATCCAAAATTGGTTTGATCCAATACGGGTTCTCTACGATTATCGGGATCATACACATCATTATTTTCGACGTTTAAATTATTATTTGTAACACGAGATAATTGCTTTTTTAAATAAACCTCAACAGCATTTGTTGGACCCGGGAATATAATATTATCATTGTCACTTGTCCTGCTACGCTGTGATATGACAGCACTTATGTGAAACGACAGCAATAGTATTCCAATTAAATTCATATTTTATTACGATTTACACATCAAAAAGCCGGAATTAATAAGAAACACTTGAGCGAGTCGAATGTTACTTCTTCGAATTTAAAACAAGACTGTTTCAATGAATGATTCTTATGCCAGGCCATGGTAAAGATTTCGATTAGGTTCTCAACAGTGACGTAGTGTAAAATTATATTTTGTTTATATATTTCGAAATCGGCTTGTTTTCTATCACACACACACAGAGAGACTGTTTTATCTGTCCAGCGAAATAAAGGTCAAACCACAGAGTACATATTTTTTCTTTTCTGATACGACTTGTTTTTTTTGTCTGTGGGTTTTTTTTCTCCGTAAATTTCTTTCAGATTAGACTCCCAGTTATCAAAACGAAATTGTTTTGTTATTCAAATTTTTGTTTTCGACCACTTATACATCTGGTTATTAGCGGAGAAACAGATATGACGCTAAACAAACAAAACGAGAAAGAAACTTTTTTTTATAACGCCCTATATGACGTTCAACATATTGGAGGGTAATAACCAATGAGGATTGATTGCCATTGATTTTAGGTGACAAGAAAATAAATAGATGATAGAAAATACCAATGTATCAATTATTCGGAATTGAAACATTAAAGAAAAGATAACACTGATGGATGGGGTTCCCCTCATGAAATATCAATGAAATTTGTTAAATCATATTTAAGAAGAAATCGAAGAAAATAACAAAAATAAACAATGTTATTTTTTAATATATATGGACAATATTGCTAATTTTTTAACATAGCTGAAGCCGAGGTTCGCCCCTTTATAGCACGGGAATTATTAAAGTATATGAAAAGTATATATCTAAACTTTTTATCATATTGACCTCCAAAGTTTATTCACCTGGAAACTGTATCTTTAATGGATTGTAGGCGGAGCCGACTTGGGTATATTCAACAGATCCATCATACAGACGTCGCATTTTTGAAGGACCATTAACATGACATTTGATGAACTGAAATATGTGATCTTTACCATCCCATTCTGCAACTTATAATAAATTTTTCATTTAGACAGATATAGTGCCGTTTGTTTACAATGGGAAAAAATTATGTAAATCGATTTAAAGCAAATCTCAATCGGACATCCGTTGATTATTTGGAGAATAATTAATATGAAGTCGAACGAAAATATATATGAGCTATGTCTGTATTTCTACAAAACGCAATTACGACATTCTATGCTCAATTTTGTACGTTGTGGAAAATTTCGTATCAATCTGAGGAGTTTGGTGAACCATTTACTTTCAATTTGAAGCTATATTCAAATCTGAACCAATTTCAACAAAACTGGACAGACGTTAGGTTATACTAACCTCAATACGTTGTGCAAACTTTTGCGGCAATCGGGCAACCTTTGAGTCTTTGGTGCACCATTTACTAAAAATCGGATGAAACTATATATGGAAGCTATATCTAAATCTGAACCGATTTTCCCAATTTCAATAGGGTTCGCCCGTGAGCCAAATAAGCGAGCTATCCCGATTTGTATCCTAAATGCTACCTGTACTTTATTTACAATTTAACATCTACGGACGGACAACCATAAATCGACTCTGAAAGTGATCCTATGCATATTCTCAAAAGGAACCATGTGTCCACCATGGGTGAGGCAAACCAAGTTTTCTTTTATGTCTTTTGTCGATTTGTGACTAAGCCTCTCATTTCACGGCCTACGTACTAAAGCAACAGTAGAAGCCTACAAAATGATAAGTACGTCCCTTATGTTTCGTTTTTCGAATATTTATACCCTTCACCACACTGTGGTACAGGGTATTATGTCTTTGTGCATATGTTTGTAACAGCCAAAAATAATCGAGATAGACCCATGGTTCCTTTTGAGAATATGCATAGAATCACTTTTTAAGTCGATTTATGCATGTCCGTCCGTCCGTCTGTCTGTCTGTCTGTCCATGTTAAATTGTAAACAAAGTACAGGTCGCATTTATGATCCGAATTGGATGAAATTTGGCACAGGTCACTTCTTCGGCCCAAGGACGAACCCTATTGAAATTGGGAAAAATCGGATGAGATTTAGATATAGCTCCCATATATATATTTAACCGATTTAATGTAAACGGTCCCTATATATTTTTCGATTTGCACGAAATTTGGCACAGCCTAATCATTTAGGTCTAGAATGATGTCTGCCAAGTTTCGTGAAAATCGGTCCAGATTTAGATATAGCTCCCATATATAGTTTCGTCCGATTTCATGTAAATGGTGCCCAAAGTCCCTATATATCTTTCGATTTGCACGAAATTTGGCACAACGTACTGAATTGAGTCTAGAATGATATCTGCCAAGTTTCATGAAAATCGGTCCAGATTTAGATATAGCTCCCATATATAGTTTCGTCCGATTTCATGTAAATGGTGCCCCAAAGTCCCTGTATATCTCTTGATTTGCACGAAATTTGGCATAACGTACTGAATTAAGCCTAGAGTGATGTCTGCCAAGTTTCGAGAAAATCGGTCCAGATTTAGATATAGCTCCCATATATAGTTTCGTCCGATTTCATGTAAATGGTGCCCCAAAGTCCCTGTATATCTTTTGATTTGCACGAAATTTGGTATAACGTACTGAATTGAGCCTAGAATGATGTCTGCCAAGTTTCGAGAAAATCAGTCCAGATTTAGATACAGCTCCCATATATAGTTTCGTCCGATTACATGTAAATGGTGCACCAAAGTCCCTATATATCCTTCGATATGCAAGAAATTTGGCACAACGTACTGAATTGAGCCCAGAATGATGTCTGCCAAGTTTCATGAAAATCGGTCCTGATTTAGATATATCTCCCATATATAGTTTCGTTCGATTTCATGTAAATGGTGCCCCAAAGTCCCTATATATCTTTTGATTTGCACGAAATTTGGTACAGCCTAATCATTTAGGTCTAGAATAATGTCTGCCAAGTTTCATGAAAATCGGTCCAGATTTAGATATAGCTCCCATATATAGTTTCGTCCGATTTCATGTAAATGGTGCACCAAACTCCCTATATATCCTTCGATTTGCACGAAATTTGGCATAACGTAGTTAATTGAGTCTAGAATGATGTCTGCCAAGTTTCGTGAAAATCGGTCCAGATTTGGATATAGCTCCCATATATAGTTTCGTCCGATTTCATGTAAATGGTGCCCCAAACTCCCTATATATCCTTGGATTTGCACGAAATTTGGCATAACGTAGTTAATTGAGTCTAGAATGATGTCTTTCAAGTTTCGTGAAAATCGGTCCAGATTTGGATATAGCTCCCATATATAGTTTCGTCCGATTTCATGTAAATGGTGCCCCAAAGTCCCTATATACCTTTCGATTTGCACGAAATTTGGCATAACGTACTGAATTGGGTCTAGAATGATGTCTGGCAAGTTTCGTGAAAATCGGTACAGATTTAGATATAGGTCCCATATATAGTTCCTTCGATTTCATGTAAATGGTGCACCACATATATCTTGCGATTTGCACGAAATTTGGCATAACGTACTAAATTGAGTCTAGAATGATGTTTGCCAAGTTTCGTGAAAATAGGTCAAGATTTACATATACCTCCCATATATAGTTTCGTCCGATTTCATGTAAATGGTGCACCAAAGTCCCTATATATCCTTCGATTTGCACGAAAGTTGGCATAACGTACTGAATTGAGCCTAGAGTGATGTCTGCCAAGTTTCGAGAAAATCAGTCCAGATTTCTATATAGCTCCCACATATAGTTTCGTCAGATTTCATGTAAATGGTGCACCAAAGTCCCTATATATCTTTCGTTTTGCACAAAATTTGGCATAACGTACTGAATTGCGTTGTTTCGTGAAAATCGGTCCAGATTTAGATATAGCTCCCTTTTATTATAGATTGATTTTAATTAATTGACGCACCAAGGAACCAATAGGAACAAAACGTTCTGAAATTAGTATAACCTATCCTGTGACAAGTTTGTTTGAAATCGCTTAATATTTGGATAGAGCTTCCATATATATTTTCGCCCGATTTCAAGTAAATTGGGCATCAAACTTCCCATGTTAGTCAGTTTGACATCAAATTTTGCACAACGTACAAAATTGAGCATAGAATTATGTAGTTGCGTTTTCTAGAAGTACAGACATAGCCCAACGGATGACCCATTTATATTTGTTTGAAGTCGATTTACATACTTTATGGATAGATCTACGTAGATTCACATGTAGATAAATATCACATATTTTATTTCATTCATGCTAATAGCCCTGTTTAATATACCCATAGTGGTGAAGGGTATCATATAGTCGGCCCCGTCCGACTTTACTACTTTCCTTACAGGTTTGTTTTTGTTTTTGTAATTAAAGAGAAGTCCTTATTTTTGATGGCGGGCATGATAACTCCTCACTGGAACATCGGAATCCGAAAATTCCAACGGTGTTAGAAAGAGTACATGTCTGGCTCTCGTATGAACTAGGATTATCGACTTCGCTCTAAAATTAACAAAATGGCGGACCTTTGAAAAAATATTTTTGGAAAATCGCCGATTTTTGACCAAAAACCAAGTTAAACCAGTAAGTAAAGTAGTAAAGTCGGACGGGGCCGACTATATGATACCCTTCACCACTATGGGTATATTAAACAGGACTATTAGCATGAAATTGGATGAAATAAAATATGTGATATTTATCTAAATGTTAATCTACGTAGATCTATCCATAAAGTATGTAAATCGACTTCAAACAAATATAAATGGGTCATCCGTTGGGCTATGTCTGTACTTCTAGAAAACGCAACTACATAATTCTATGCTCAATTTTGTACGTTGTGCAAAATTTGATGTCAAACTGACTAACATGAGGAGTTTGATGCCCAATTTACTTGAAATCGGGCGAAAATATATATGGAAGCTCTATCCAAATATTAAGCGATTTCAAACAAACTAGTGACAGGATAGGTTATACTAATTTCAGAACGTTTTGTTCCTATTGGTTCTTGGTGCGTCAATTACTTAAAATCAATCTATAATAAAAGGGAGCTATATCTAAATCTGGACCGATTTTCACGAAACAACGCAGACATCACTCTAGGCTCAATTCAGTACGTTATGCCAAATTTTGTGCAAAACGAAAGATATATAGGGACTTTGGTGCAACATTTACATGAAATCGGACGAAACTATATGTGGGAGCTATATAGATATCTGGACTGATTTTCTCGAAACTTGGCAGACATCATTCTAGACTCAATTCAGTACGTTATGCCAAATTTCGTGCAAATCGAAGGATATATAGGGACTTTGGTGCACCATTTACATGAAATCGGACGAAACTATATATGGGAGCTATATGTAAATCTTGACCTATTTTCACGAAACTTGGCCGACAACATTCTGGGCTCAATTAAGTACGTTATGCCAAATTTCGTGCAAATCGAAGGATATATAGGGACTTTGGTGCACCATTTACATGTAATCGGACGAAGCTATATATGGGAGCTATATCTAAATCTGGACCGATTTTGTCGAAACTTGGCAGACATCATGCTAGCCTCAGTTCAGTACGTTATACCAAATTTCGTGGAAATCGAAAGATATATAAGAACATTAGGGCACCATTTACATGAAATCAGACGAAACTATATATGGGAGCTATATCTAAATCTGGACCGATTTTCTCGAAACTTGGCAGACATCATTCTGGGCTCAATTAAGTACGTTATGCCAAATTTCGTGCAAATCGAAGGATATATAGGGGTTTTGGTGCACCATTTACATGTAATCGGACGAAGCTATATATGGGAGCTATATCTAAATCTGGACCGATTTTCACGAAACTTGGCAGACGTCATACTAGGCTCCATTCAGTACGTTATACCAAATTTCGTGCAAATCGAAAGATATATAAGAACATTAGGGCACCATTTACATGAAATCGGACGAAACTATATATGGGAGCTATATCTAAATCTGGACCGATTTTCACGAAAATTGGCAGATATCACTCTAGGCTTAATTCAGTACGTTATGCCAAATTTCGTGCAAATCAAAAGATATATAGGGACTTTGGGGCACCATTTATATGAAATCGGACGAAACTATATATGGGAGCTATATCTAAATCTGGACCGATTTTCACGAAACTTGGCAGACAACACTCTAGGCTTAATTCAGTACGTTATGCCAAATTTCGTGCAAATAAAAAGATATATAGGGACTTTGGGGCACCATTTACATGAAATCGGACGAAACTATATATGGGAGCTATATCTAAATCTGGACCGATTTTCACGAAAATTGGCAGACATCATTATATTCCTAAATGATTAGCCTGTACCAAATTTCGTGTAAATCGAAAGATATATAGGGACCGTTTACATTAAATCGGTTAAATATATATATGGGAGCTATATCTAAATCTGAACCGATTTTTCCCAATTTCAATAGGGTTCGTCCTTGGGCCGAATAAGTGACCTATGCCAAATTTCATCCAATTCGGATCATAAATGCGACCTGTACTTTGTTTACAATTTAACATGGACAGACAGACAGACAGACGGACGGACGGACATGCATAAATCGACTTAGAAAGTGATTCTATGCATATTCTCAAAAGGAACCATGGGTCTATCTCAATTATTTTTGCCTGTTACAAACATATGCACAAAGACATAATACCCTGTACCACAGCGTGGTGAAGGGTATAAAAAGGAAGATCTTCACCGATTGGCTTTATCCTAGTTTTTCTTCAAAATTCGTAGTTATTAGGTTTATGTACGAAATGTTTAATTACTTTCTTCAAATTACTAATAATGTTCACTTTCATTATAATCACCAGTTTCATATGTTTCATTGACCGTCATTTCATGTTAATATTCTGAAACATGTCAAAGCTATATAACAGTTTTCAAATATAACTTATATTTACAAACATATCAAATTTTGACTTTGACCTCATTTGTAAACCTTGGCCCATAGTGATATGCAATATTACATCAACAAACCAAATAGTTCTTAGAATGGCGTGTATTTCGTCGAGGATTTTGTTTCTAGTGGTTCCGAGTTAGATATAGCTCTCATATATACTTCAGATTTAGATAAAGTCGGTTTTTTTTTATATATATAACTCGCCGCTTCGTCATGCTTTGATCTTGTTTACCATTACACAAATTAATTAATTGACACCATAAAACACCGCATCGCATTAATCAAATGGTTTGTTTTGGCATTTACATTTATTACGTCATAAACAAATCACAAATATTCCAATAAATTAAAAACACTCAACAATAAATCATAGCTCTATCGGCACATTACAGGTTAATTTTAATGTTGTAGGGATCAACGATGGAAGCACTTTGGACTTGGTGGAATTGGGAGGTACCTCCTAAGTGGTCATATTGAGCTGAAACAAACAAACGCTCTTATTGCTTATTTCCTAAATAGAAATAATTTATGATTAGTTACCAATTATTTGTTTTTGAATTTCTTCGAGATCCTTCTCATTGGTGTATTTAATGAATTGCACCGAGTTGCTATTTTCGGCGGGTGTTGGAGCTGCCATAGCCAAATACATGCAGCAGATGGCGAGGAAACACAAAACCTATAGGAAATAAAATGACAATAATATTATATTAACATTTTGTTAATTAATAATAAAAACGTTATATAACTCACCATAAACGATTTCATTTCGAAAATTAAATATTTTTTGGTCTGTACAACGGACTTAAACAAACTAAAATCTGCACTTGCTGGGTATTGTTATTTTATATAGCCTCATAATTTCCATGCGATCGTGCATTGAAACAAGTTTTCGTTGCCAATAGTGCTAAACGTTTTATTTGAAGAAGCTCAGTTGGTCCAATAAACATAAATTTGAATAAATCCTCTATTAGCTACTAGTTTTTTTATGTTTCCACGTACCAGAAAAAAATCTAAGTTGTTATTGGTATCAGATTTCATACTATGTTAAAGCATATTTATTAATTGTTGTTTTTGTGTTTCAAAATTTGTCTTATTTACATATTGTTTTTGAACAGTGGTATATTAAGTTTAAATTTTTATATTTAAAGAAATATGGAATGGATCAAATATATTTTATGGAAAGGTGCCGGTTTTCTTACTTTCGCACAAGTCATTAGATATGCTACAGCATAACGCAATCGGACAAACTTTGGGTTCTTAGTGCACAATTTTGTGGAACGTTTAAAATAAAATATATTAAAATATATATCTGATTCGGAACTAATTTCAAAAAACCTTTATACACATTATTGTTGGTTGAATTTTGTACGCTAAATCTAAAACGATTGCAATAAAACTTAATACACCCCATTCTGGGCTCAATTCGGAAAGCTGCGCAAAATTACATGGCAATCGACGAAAAGTATGGTCTTTAATAAACCATGTGCAAGAAATTGGGCAAAACTATATGGAGCTTACAACTTCGGTTAAAAAAGTTTATCATTTAGTGACAAATCCTCAAAATACCACAAAATAGGTCAGAATATTTAATGAATGCTATCCTTAATATAGACCGATCTTTACAAATTTTGGTGGGAAACGTTTCCACTTGTTTAAAACCAATATATCTAATTAAATATCTTGTCCAAACAGATTTTCATTATGTTTGTTAAGAACATTATCTACCTTGTAATTATGGTTTGGGAATTCCCGACCTTTTCTCATTCCCGGTAAGTCGGGAATTCAAAATTTTCATTCCCGGGTTCCCGGGAATTCCCGGGATTTTTTACAACTTTTATAAGTAAAAATATAAGAGGGTAGGGTTGATATATTTATTAATTAAATAATTTAATTGTAAAAAATTAGGACTTCAATTTTGTACAATAACATTTAAAAATAAAAATGGAACAATTCATTTTTCAAAAAGAGTATTTATTAGTTTTTTGCAACACATTGTATTAAGAACTATATGTACACATTTACATATAAACAATTATGAACTTGATTTTTAAACCACCAGTGCATTCAACAGGTCGCGTGATATATTTCTTTTTATTTTGATTCAAAAAGTTCCAGCAATTACAAATATTTACTCACTTTAACTATACCTTATAGGGGTTGACTTTGCAACCATATCAATTTAATTTCAAAACATTTAACATTGTCAACCTTGGCATATACGCATTCCCCAAAGTATTTGGTTCTCTTAAAATTTTAGTAGAGATATAATTTTTAGTCACGTCGTCAACTGATTCAAGCTTTAATAAATTTTTGTAATATCTGTACAATTAAATTAAAGTATTGAATTTTGTTGAAATTACAATATTTCAAGGTAGCATCTGCAAAAAAGCCTCTACTGGTTCTTTAAATGTGTGGCATGATTCCAGCAAACGAACCCTTCGTTAGGACTTTCCGAAGACATTTCTAAAGAACCTACCTACCTGTTTCACTTATGCACACATTAAAATATTTGTGATATACGGTCCATATTCCAGCATGAGAGTTAAACGGTCACCTTTTTTACTTGAAAACTTTGAATATTTTGGTAATAATTGTACGTATATTTAGAAATATTATTTCCCGTTTTCCCGGGAAATAATATCGAGAAATCCCGGGAATATCGTTGTCAAAAAAACGGGAAATCCCGGGAATACCCGGGACGGGAATACCCGACCCCAAACCCTACAATTCGGTTGCTAAACATTTCCAGAATCTTCAAAACTCCTGAAATGCACGCACAGTAAACTAAAAGTGGACCTGTTTTGATAATTTTTAGTGAAAATATGTATCATCCAATGACAAACCAAAATATCATATTATATGTAATTCCCTCAATATTGGGGCCAGACATCTTTTTCAGCAACCTACACAATTTCCTTTAGAAATTATGCCATTGAAATATCACCATAGAATTTCGCCGGATCAAAGATATATATACGAATTTAGAGTTCAACGAAATTGGCGAGATCCCAAGAACAAAAAGTGGGTGAGTTCTGGTAGCAGGTCTACATGCTTGGAAACTAAGGGCATATGTTTGGTTTATAGTTACTTTTGAGAATTTACATAGAATCACTTTACGTCTGTCCACGATAAATTGTAAACAAAATGCATGTCTTATTTATAATAGGAATAGGATGAAATTTTCACAGCTCATTTATTTAGGCCAAGGACAACCCCTATTGAAATTGTATTGTATGTATCATTCGATTTCCACGAAATTTGCACGGCGTACTGAATTGAGTCTAGAATAATATGTGCTAAGATTCGTGAAAATCGGTTTATAATTAGATATAGCTCCATATATATTTTCGTCCGATTTAATGCAAATAGCGCACCAAAGTCCCTATATATCTTTCGATTTGCACGAAATTTAGCATAGTCTATTTAATTGAGTCTAGAATGGTGTGTGTTAAGTTTCCAGAAAATCGGTTCAGATTTAGATATAGCTCCCATCAGGGCGTAAGCAGGGGGCGGCCCGGGCTCACCCCGAAATGAATTTTTTTCACAGTAAATTTATGTTTGCAACAGCGAATTTTTTCATTTTCAACTGTAATTTGTTGGCTGTAATTTGGTTTTGCGGCATATTGGAGGGTAAAACACATTTTTGCGAAAATGGTTTATATAGACCCGATTAAAGAAAATTTTGTGTAAAAAGTTCGGCACTGCCTAACTTAACGTTCTATATCAGCAGTGCCCAAAATAGGTCTCATGGGCTGTCGGTATGTGTCAAAACTCTCACACACACAATGATAAAACCAGTAAGGAAAGTAGTAAACTCGGACGGGGCCGACTATGTGATACCCTTCACCACTATGGGTATATTAAACAGGACTCTTAAAATGAAATTGGATGAAATAAAATATGTGATATTTATCTAAATGTGAATCTAGATCTATCCATAAACATGCCATTCGTTTGTAAAAATGGGACAAAAGTATGTTAATCGACTTCAAACAAATATCAAAAGGTCATCCGTGGGGCTATGTCTGTACTTCTAGAAAACGCAACTACGTAATTCTATGCTCAATTTTTTACTTTGTGCAAAATTTGATGTCAATCTGACTAACATGAGGAGTTTGATTCCCAATGTACTTAAAATCGGGCGAAAATATAATGGAAGCTATATCCAAATATGACCCGATTTCAACGGTTAGGTTATACCAATTTCAGTACGTTTTATTCCTATCAGCCATATATTGGATTCTTGGTGCGTCAATTACTTAAAATCAATCTATAATATAAATAAGCTATATGTAAATCTCAACCTATTTTCACGAAACTTGGCACACATCATTCTGGACTAAATTCAGTACGCTATGCCAAATTTCGTGCAACTCGATAGATATATAGGGACTTTGGTGCACCATTTACATTAAATCGAACGGAAATACATATGGGAGCTATATCTAAATCTTGAGCCATTTTCACGAAACTTGACAGACTTCATTATAGGCTCTATTGAGTACGTTATGCCAAATTTCGTGCAAATCGAATGATATATAGCGACTTTGGTGCACCATTTACATGAAATCGGACGAAACTATGTATGGGAGCTATATCTAAATCTGGACAGATTTTCACGAAACTTGGCAGACATCATTCTAGGCTCAATTCAGTACGTTATGCGAAATTTTGTTCAAATCGAAAGATATATGTGGACTTTGGTGCACCATCTACATTAAATCACGAAACATGGCAGACATCACTTTAGGCTCCATTCAGAACGTTATGCCAAATTTCATGCACCATTTGGTGCACCATTTACCTTAAATCGGACGAAACTATATATGGGAGCTATATCTAAATCTGGACCGATTTTCTCGAAACTTGCCAAATTTCGTACAAATCGAAAGATATAGAGGGACTTTAATGCCCCATTTACCTTAAATCGGACGAAAATATATATGGGAGCTACATATATCTAAATCTGATTCGATTTTTCCCAATTTCAATTGGGTTCGTCCTTGGTCCAAATAAGTGACTTGTGCCAAACTTCATCCAAATCGAATCATAAATGCGACTTGTACTTTGTTTACAATTTAACATCTACAGACGGACGGACGGACATGCATAAATCGATTCAGAAAGTGATTCTATTCATATTCTCAAAAGGAACCATGTGTCTATCTCGTTTCCTTTTGCCTGTTACAAACATATGCACAAAGACATAATACCCTGTACCACAGTGTGGTGAAGGGTATAAATCAGTGCTGTCCATACTAAAAAATTAAAGTTTTGTGATTGTATTTGTCTGAAATACAAAATTTTCAAAAGTTCTGCTTCTATGTCACATACTGTGAGAAATTTTGTAAAAATTTTATTTTCAAAATTTAAGGAAGAAAAAACATTTTATATTCCATGTAAATATGTTTGTTGATGATAAATGTTCCCATGTAAAGATATATATTTTTTATGTTTTGCCCTCCCGATATAGTATTGGCCACATATTTCGATTTGCTCCGAACTCACATATGGCAAAAAAATCCCCATTTTTTTGTTAGTGTATGAAAATAAAAAGGAATGAATGACAATTTTGAATTTTTTTTTATTTTCAAATGTTTCTCTTTTATAATTGTATGTGTGAGCAATTTGACACCCACAGACAGCCCATGGGACCTATTTTGGGTACTGCTGGTATAAATAGAAACATTTGAAAATAAAAACAAGTGAAAAAGCGTTAAGTTCGGCCGGGCCGAACTTTGGATACCCTCCACCATAGATATACGGACAGGTACTAGAAATAAAAATATAGGGAACATGTCATAATGTCATGGTATAATAATAAAAGGTAACAGCAAGTGTTGTTGTACAAAAAACTATACAACAACCACATGGAAATTTGTTGTTGTAAGATCTACTAGTGTCAACTCATTTGAAAGAAAAATGTAAACAAACAAACAAATTATCATTAATTTATTTTTATTTTGAAAATGATATATGTATTTTCGAATCCTCAAAATAAAAATTGAAAAACATGAATGAAAATCTATCATTAACTAGCATATTTGCATTGAATACAAAATGTTTTTCTGTCTTAAAATTTTAAATACAAGTTTTTACAATTTTTCTCCCTGTTTAATAAGAGATAAACATAAATTTGAAAATTGTGTATTTGAAACAAATACAATAACAAACATTTGCATGTATTAGTGTGGACAGCCCTGTTCTATATTTAATTTTATTTCCTGTACATTTGGTGTCAATTGGTTTATAATAGCTCATTAGTCGACTAAGAAGTTTAAGTCGAGCTAAATACGTCAACTTCGCATATCTGTAAAGTTCAATTTATGCCCCTTTAATAAATAGGTTAAATTTTTTAGCTACATTTCAAATTATACATAATTTGACTTCATAAATTAAAGCTTCCATAAAATATTCCATGTGGTGAGGAACGGCAAAGAGTACAAAAATAAACCTATATCGAAAATTAGACTTTAGAAAGAAAGGGAATCAATGCATTTAATAAAAAAACTATGCAATACAATAAACAATATATTTCTTAACAAGTAATAACAATAATAACAACAACGACAACGTGATAATAACAATTAAATTGCATAACAAATTAAACTAATTTGTTAAGGAAATTAATTTTCTCTGGCTTTATAACGAAAATAAATTGATTTATCGTATAGGCCTTTTCGAATTGTTCGCGCAAGGGATATAATGTTTCCACAGCAGATGGTTTTGAAATTTCTGAAAGGCGAAGTAAAGATTAATATTCAATTAAAATTTTACTATCGTTATCTAAACTCTTACCCTTCTTCAAATGCGTTGGAATAATGTAGGCTTTCTTTTGCGACTTTACAATGTAAAGATCCGAAGAATTTACGGGAGTTTTCGTTGATTCCAATTGTCCTTCATCGCTTGCCTCCAATAGCGTTGATGCTAATATTTTAGCTGCTTCAATTGTTTTATTGTGTTGAGGTTGTAAGACTAACGAAGGTTGTTCTTCTATCATCAGCATTTGTGTTCCACTTGCATCGCTGCTGTCTGGTAATGTTGCCGATGTCACATCGAATCCTGGATGTTTGGTATATTCATTTTTCGGAATGACAAAGGGAATTTTCAATGTTTCCGAATTTATGGGCAGCTGAATATTTTTATAGGAAACTGTACCGGAAGGTGGTGGAGCGTAAGAAGTGAACAAAGGTCGGGTATTGGACGATCCAAATGAAGTCTTGGTGGCTTTCAGCTGTGGTTGTGTATTAAAATCATCAATACTACGTGTTGTTTTACTGACGTAGGTTTTTGTTGGTGTTGCGGGGGTTGTTGCTAGAAAATTTCAAATCAAATTATATCCTTAAGAACAACCATTTATGCAAGAACAAATTTATACACAATAGTTTCATAAAAGTGTATGCTAAAACTTAGTAAAAGGAAAATCCCCTATAACCTTCTAAGTTTCGCTAAATATTTTAAACGAGGTCAATATGTCATACATTAATAAAATTGTTTCTTAAATTAAAAGGTCCAAAATCGGACGGTATGAGTAGTTTGGTATTTCGTTTTTTTATCTATAAGTTGTTTTGAATGTCCACCTAAAATATTTGAATGAAGGGTTGAACTTAAAGACATTTCTACTCGTACTATACTAAATCCAGACTTCGACGAAAATCGTATTGGTCGCATGTTTGTAGCATCTGAACTACATTTTGGATTTCGTGGATTTCAGGGGTACATGTTATTTTCGTCATAGTATCATCATGGAATGCTTGCTAGGAACGTTTGTAAAGGTTGATATCGCTCTGTCAGGCGATATCGGTGAATGTATTGGTATAGCCGGCAGTTCCATAGTCTATCTATAAGTGTTTTTATACGCATGATTACAATGAATATGTAGAAATTTCAATGATCACAACAACAATTTAGAACGGCGAATGATTTAGATGGAAAATAGAAAATTACCAAATGACGTAAAATTGGAACCCGATATTTACATTTAACGCAGACCACCCGATGTTAAGTTATTACATTGCGTGGAAACGATGAAATTACTCTCAACCCCTAGAAAGAAGCCTGTCCCATTCGTAAGGAGTCCTCTCGATCAAAGATGTATCAGCACAAGGATATGTTAAGTAAAGTAAGTTCGGCCTAACAGAGCTTTCTATACCTTCAACTATGGGCTAGACAGTAAAAGGTCCTGAAATCGTTCGGTAGCTTTCGTGGGCTGTGCTATGTTTATTGTAGGAAGATTTACATCCAATTCTTTACGCGAATTGTCCTATAATACTAAAAATACCGACTACTAAAAGTACCTTTATAGTAAAAAGTGAACCAATATTGAAAAAATCTTGTAGAAAGATTTACTACCCTAATTGAATTCAATACCAAATTACAGTCAATTCGGTTGAAATACGTGCCCAAAATACCGATATTTGGAATATTCCGAATATCGATAATTCTTAGTAGTTTGACGTGAAACGTAATGAAAACATATAATACCAACATACTGCCAATTCGGTTTAAAAACGTAACAAAAATCTTCAAAATGTCGAAATATTGGAATTAAAGTCATATGGGGGCTATACTAAAAAAGTGGACGGATATGCAAAACTTCAAAGCTCTATCTTCAATATTGCTAGCTCTATCGTGATTTCAACAGACAGACGGACGGTTGTAAATGCATACAGAGGACCAACTTAATTATATCCTCTGTCTACCCTTTTAATGTACCGCTGTGGTACGGGGCATATGTTTGTAGCAGCAAAAGGAGTCGAGATTGACCCATAGTTCATTTTGAGAATATGCATATAATCACTTTCCGAGTCTACTTATACATGCCCGTCTGTCCGTCCATCCATGTATTTTTGTGAGGAAAGTACAGGTCACATTTATGGTCCGGATTGGATGAAATTTGGCACAGGTCACTTATTTGGCTCAAGAACGGCCCTATTGAAATTTGAGAAAATCGGTTCAGATTTAGATATAGCCATTTACTCCCAAGGTGGATCGATTGAGACAAAATATTGCAAAGTATTCAGAATAAAGAACATAAATGCGTATGGTAAGTTTTTTAATCAGCTCAGATTCACATATATTTTCGCCCGATTTTTTGTAAATGGAACATCAAACTTTTAAATTTGTCCGACTGAGACAGTATTTTGTAAAGCGCCCTGAATTAATATATGAATTATTTAATTATATACAATATATAATAGGTTCAAATTCAGATATAGCTATATATATTTTCGTCCGATTTTATGTAAATGGTGCACCAAACTGCCAAGGTGCGTCCGATTGGCACAAAATTTTGTCCGATTTTATGGAAATGTAACACCAAACTCTCAATATTTGTCCGATTAAGACAACATTTTTCAAAGAGTCCTGAAAGAAGTACAGATAGGCGTATGTGATTTTTTTTGAAATCGGTTCAAATTTAAATGTAGCCCCATATATATTGTTGTCCGATTTTCTATGAATGGGATATCAAAGACCCTATGTTTGCTCGATATACACGAAATTTAGCATAGCGTGTTGAATAAGTCTGGAATGATGTGTGTTAAGTTTCGTTGAAATCATTGCAGATTTAGCAATTCCCACATGGCCAAAATAATAAGTATACGGTTTAGTGTGCATAGTTTTCGATCAAATCAAGACATTTTTACATTGTAAAATGGAAATCGGTTTTAATTTAGCTTCTAAAACATAAATGTACTTCAAAAATATTTTGTGTGTGGATCATTAAGATAAATAAATTTCTACACGCAATTTTATGCAAATGGTGCTCCAAAATCCAAAAGGTTTTTCCGATTGAGACGAACATATGTGAAGTTTCGGGGTGCTCGGGCATCCCTTAAATGATAATTTTTCTTGGCAAGTTTAAGTTTTTCGTTTGAACATCATATTAATCTTTGTGACATATATATTTTCGATCACCGATTTCACTCACGTTCTCATTCGATAAAACTCACATTCATGCATATTAAACTAATATAAAATATTACCACGAGGTAATATCAACGTTCATATGCTCATTATAATTTGACAACTTTGTTTTTGTAGTTAATCATTATTTAAATCATATATTTAATTGAGTTCGCATACCATTTTTTGTATTCGTGACACTTGGTGTTGGTGGCAAATAACCATTTTTATTTCTTGTAACTTGACTATTTAGCTTTGTTAAATCAATGGATGTTGTTGCTGCCCGAGTTTCAGACCACAGGATACAACCCAATAAGAATAGTATCTTCCAAGTAGTTGTCTGAAATTTTGTAATGAAATATTTGTTTGTTTTATTTTCTGTTTACAATAATTGGGACACTTTTAATTTTTTACCATTTTGCACACGTTATTATTTACTTATTTTACGTTGAATAATTATTTTTACGCGTTATGTTAATTTGAATAGTTCACCGTAATAATAACAACTAAACCACAATGATCTGCGAACATTCTATTTATAAATGTTGAAGACCTATGTATGTTGGCTTTTTGCACTGTAACATAATGAGAGCCCAATATTAATGGGCATACTTCTTCTTCTTAAGATGTGTGTTCCGTTCCGTTTTCTGAGTGACCTACAGAATTAGGGTAACTATTATTTTATTGTTAAGGCATATGTAAACATTGTTTTTTCCAAATAGTTACAGATTCTTTTTCAAAAAAAAAAAAAAAAAAAAAAAACAAAAAACAAAATCTATTTATGTTTGTCATTTCTGCGCATGCAAGTTAAAAACTGAATTGATTATCTATAGCAAGATTTACTATTACGTCATAAAAATGAAAACATTTTAAGAATAAGGCAATCTTTCAGAATAAGTCTATGTCAATATGATCGTGAGATGGATCTAAGCAAAGCCTGAGATGAAATCCAAGCAACATTTTGTTTGTTTTTGTTCAAAATAAATAAACATGTTTTCACAAACTGACAAAAATGAAATTGTTTTTTTTTTCAATTTGACACAATTTTTATTTTAATATACATACATACATATGTATGTATTTCATAATATATCCTCATCGGATGATGACTACATGTATTCATGTTCCTCAAGTTTCAAGTCGCTCCCTTAACATACATACATATATCCATAAAAAATGTTCTACATACATACTATGTACATAAGCACATTCATTCAGATATATTAATACTTTTGATGCTATTTCTCCTTAGTTTAATCTAACCTATGTTACTTCCATGGGATCGCTTTACTTACTATGGACATTTTAGTAAAATCTATTTATTAGTGTTTGAGTCCACAAACAATACGTTTTTTTTCTACGTATAGATTTAAATGCAATGGATGATGCGTAGTTACACTCACGTTACTCAGCCATAGTTTGAAGTCGGTATCTGTAACCGTACTTAAGATATAAACAAAGTACATATCCATAATTTTTGAGGTATGATTACGTTCGATGCTATAACGCCGCATCCTCGGGAAATCTTAGAAGTTTATATAGCATATGTTATTCCCAGGGCATGTTATGACGTTCTGTGAAAATCTCAGTAAAATCTTTTCAGCATTTTTAGAGTCTACAAACAAAATGTTTTTAATTTTAAATATACTGTTTTTAAAATTCAGTAAAAAGTGCATTTTCCGTTGATCGTACCATGCTCATTTTTGTATGGATGATGTGTATTCACACCTTCGTTATTCAGGCAAATTTTGAAAGCGGTATCTGTAACCGTTCTTAAGATAAACGCATATTACACGTTCAGAAATTTTGAGGTATGTTTACTATTGATGCTATAACTCCGCATCCACGCGGAATTTTAAAAGTTTATATAACCTATGTTACTTTCAGGGCATGGCCCGACATATAGTGTAAATCTCATTAAGATCTGTTCAGCGGTTTTGGCGTCTATCGGTAACATACAAACAAACAAACAAATTTTTTTCTATTTTATATATATGTATATAATATATAGTAGGTTTAGATTCAGATATATATATTTTCGTTCGATTTTATGTAAATGGTGCACCAAACTGCCAAGGTGGGTCCGATTGGGACAAAATTTTGTCCGATTTTATTGAAATGTAGCACCAAACTCTCAATATTTGTCCGATTAAGGCAACATTTTTCAAAGAGTCCTGAAATAAGTACAGATAGGCGTATGTGATTTTTATTTGAAATCGGTTCAAATTTAAATGTAACCCCATATATGTTGTTGTCCGTTTTTCTGTAAATGGGATATCAAAGACTCTATGTTTGCTCGATATACACGAAATTTAGCATAGCGTGTTGAATGAGTCTGGAATGATGTGTGTTAAGTTTCGTTGAAATCATTGCAGATTTAGAAATTCCCACTTGGCCAAAATAATAAGTATACGTTTTAATGTGCATAGATGTCGATCAAATCAAGAAATTTTTACATTGTAAAATGTAAATCGGTTTTAATTTAGCTTCTAAAACATAATTGTACTTCCCACTTGGCCAAAATAATAAGTATACGGTTTAATGTGCATAGATGTCGATCAAATCAAGAAATTTTTACATTGTAAAATGTAAATCGGTTTTAATTAAGCTTCTAAAACATAATTGTACTTCAAAAATAATTTTTGTGTGGATCATTAAGATAAATAAATTTCTAAACCCCATTTTATGCAAATGGTGCTCCAATATCCAAAAGGTTTGTCCGATTGAGACGAACATATGTGAAGTTTCGGGGTGTTCGGGCATCCCTTAAATGACAATTTTTCTTCGAAAATTTATGTTTGCGATAGCGATTTTTTTGATTTGAACATCATATTAATCTTTTTGACATATATATTTTCCGATCACCGATTTCACTCACGTTCTCCATTCGATAAAATTCACATTCATGCATATTAAACTAATATAAAATATTACCACGAGGTAATAACAATGTTCATATGCCACTTATTATTTGTAATTAATCATTATTTAAATCATAGATTTAATTGAGTTCGCATACCATTTTTTGTATTCGTGACACTTGGTGTTGGTGGCAAATAACCATTTTTATTTCTTGTAACTTGACTACTTAGCTTTGTTAAATCAATGGATGTTGTTGCTGCCCGAGTTTCAGACCACAGGATACAACCCAATAAGAATAGTATCTTCCAAGCAGTTGTCTGAAATTTTGTAATAAAATATTTTTTATTTTATTTTCTGATTACAACAATTGGCACACTTTTAATTTTTTACCATTTTGCACACGTTATTATTTACTTATTTTACGTTGAATAATTATTTTTACGCGTTATGTCAATTTGAATAGTTCACCGTAATAATAACAACTAAACCACAATTATCTGTGAACATTCTATTTATAAATGTTGAAGACCTATGTATGTTGGCTTTTTGCACTTTAACATAATGAGAGCCCAATATTAATGGGCATACTTCTTCTTCTTCTTAAGATGTGTGTTCCGTTCCGTTTTCTGAGTGACCTACAGAATTAGGGTAAGTATTATTGCATTGTTCAGGCATATGCAAACATTGATTTTTTTTCGAAATTGTTACAGATTCTTATTCAAAATATACATCTAATTATGTTCGTCATGTCTGCGAATGCAAGTCAAAAACTGAATTGATTCCTTATAGCAAGATTTACTATTACGTCATAAAAATGAAAACTTTTTAAGAATAAGGGAATCTTTCAGAATAAGTCTATGTCAATATGTTCGTGAGATGGATCTATAAAAGCCTCTTTCACAAAGCCTATTTTGCTTTCTTAGATGTGGACCTGTACAAACCATAAGTCGATATGCAATATTGCAGATAATTATGCCAGTTTTTGAGACTATAACTTACGATATAAAAGTCAGTCGATATTGTCGATATTGCCGATAGATATATACCTCAGCCTATGGTCTGCGGAATTACACACATGTTTTATTGTTCGTTTACATATAAAATGTTTCAGATTTAATGTTGATCAAATCGGTTATTTAAGAAATATTGACAGAGAGAGAGGGTCGGTGGATCCACAATCGGCATTCCTTTCGCCTAATATTGGATTAATAAATATTCAAAATTTTGATAATTTGTGAGAGTTACCAGAAAGAGCGAGCCTATTGGCCTCATCTTTCGACTTGATCTAGGCTGCGTAAAGATAATAGGTTGTACAAAGTTTGGTTCTAATCGGATTGTCCGTTCACATGATATTATAAAATTAATTTTTTGCACAATTTTGACCATTTCGTGGAGGGTTACCAGAAGAGGTTGACCGGTATTCGCCGTTTTCGAACTTGATCTATGTTGGGAAGAAGTATTAATATGTTGGACGAAATCGGTTACTCCAAGAGTTATCGTGCGTACCAGCCAGACAGATGGACGAACATTTGTAAATCGACTCCAAATTGTCTGAAACGTATTTTTCCAAAGAGAATATATATGAGACCTAAAGGAGTCCTAATGCTATAATAATCGATTAAAAATGTGCCTATATATACGGGGATACCGATATATGGGATTAAATAGATCATTAATTTTCCGTTTGAGTATTTACTACCCATTGAAAAACCAAAATATGAAATTATATTCAACATATGGATCCTTATATGTGAACTATACCTAAATATGGACCCATATTAAAGTGAGGGCTATGTCGAAACATGATCCGATATCGAAAAATTTCGGCGAACATATTTTTCATCAACGAAATTCAAGGTACAATCACTTCTGGGTAAATGAGGATAAAACCCCCCAAAATACCGAAGATGAGGCGGAACACTTATGGACCTATAATAAGTATTTTTGGAATGATGTTTTTCACCCTCTAACACTCGCTATGCCAAATTACAGCCACTTCGGTGGAGAATTTCCGTTAAAACCTTCCTAATATCGAAAATACCGAAATTTGGGAGTTATCGGAGTTTTATTATCGATTCATGTTATCACATAGCCACCATAAACAGGTTCTTTGGTATTTCAATGGCCCTAAACTTTTTTCCAACCAAAGGGGCTGAAATTTTTGATTCTGGGTGTTTGAATGAAACTCTTTTACACAGAAAATTGTCAATATAACTTCAAGTTTGGAAATAGAGCCCATAAAAACGCACGAAATTGCCGAATTTTTCGACGCATTTTTCGAATAAAAACATATTTCTTTTCACATAGTCTCCATATACAGGTACAACTCAATTTAAGAATCATATCATTCCAATTCTTGACCAAAAGATGAATTCGGAAGAATCTTTATATGCAGGCCATGTTTAAATCTCAACCGATCTAAGGCAAAAGTCATTTTAGACTCAGTTCAGTGCATAATGCAAAATTTCGTCTCAATCTGAAAAACTTTGGAGTTTGGTGTACCATATTTATCAAATCGGACGAACATATACATGGGAGCTACATCTAAATCTGAACTGATTTTTCCAAAACCTTAACCACGTAATTGTACGCTCAGTTTGGTACTCTGCACAAATTTGTAAATCGAACATACCTTAAGGCTGTGATGCATTCTTGTAAAATTGGACGAAACTGTATATCGGACTTATATTTATATCTGAACAGATTTGACCAATTTCCTTGTGAAAATAAATAAGCTGGACCAACGTTCATCCAATTAGCATCATAAACGCAACCTACACTTTCTTTACAATTTGATATCAACTACACTTACTATGGGTCTGTCTCGTTTCCTCTAACACGGTACAAACAAATGCACAAAGATATAATACCCTGTTACACAGTATTTTGAAGGGTATAAAAACAAATAATGATTTCAAAATTATATTCAACAATGTTCTAGCGTAGTAGCGATCATTTGATTCTCCTACAACCACATATTATGCTTTTCCAATAAGATTACTACACTTAACTGTCATTAAACAAAAATAATTCAAATTGCCACATGACCCTGGCATCATGAATAACCTCAACGACGCCAAAATATTGATTTGCATGGACAATCAAATGTTCAATTCCAGCAGAGCTGTACTTGATACGTAAAAGGTCTACAACATCAGCATCATCATCGACTCAGATGAAATCGGAGAAGAAGAAGAATAAGTTCAGTGTCGAGATCATCTATTGTATACATATTTGTTTAAACTTCAAATGACTTACATACATACAAACACAGTTACATATAATTCTCAACTTGAGTCCGACATTAAGGTTTCACATACTTCATATTCATCTACTTATGTCGAGCACCTCTTCAACGCACAACATCATCATCTGTACATACAAATCACGTAATGTTACGAACCAGCAAAAACAACAACAAACCAACCAACCTGATGATGGGGTCATTTCATTTTCATTCACTGAAATGCCGCGGCAACCGTTTGGCGTCTATCGATTCATTGATCATTTTTTTAGTTGGACACGCGCTAGTATTCTTCGAGATACAAAGATGGAACAATGATTGTAACACATCCATCATCATCAGCATATCTTTGTTCGTTGGTTGGTTGGCGATTGTTTTGTTAAATGGGTGCTTATTAATCTTCCGTTTATGGAAATATTGTTCAGCCTCTATGGTTAGTTTATAATGACCATTGTTACTTGGAAACAAGAATACATAAAATAATTTGGAAACAACAAATCTTAGAACTCTTAATTTTGTTGGCCTAAATACATGATAATGAGGCAGTTAATGGGCTAAACTTATGTTGCCAATTGTGGTTTTAAATTCTAAAGAGTATAAATTTATATGAATGACACATTATGTAATATGTTTGAATATTTTTTTAAGCATTTGACGAATAGGAAAACATCACCAGTATTATCAGCTGAAATGGGGAATCGGGGTAAAAGGTCTTGGGTAGTATATTAATCTAGGAGTGGAAAAATCCAGAAGATCATATGTAAAGTTTTTTAGTTATGACGTGATGAATTTTTATTGGTAACTGTTTAGGTTCGATACATTGTTTACGACAATGTATATGTTCGATATATTGTTCACCCCTTCCGTAGCATACCAATTATTATTCACATTAATTGGCCACTCATTTGAGTCAATGGGGGAATCTTCTCTGCACTTCTTCTAGGAGTCACATTCGCCTGGTTCGGATTGTAGGAGAGAGTATCCGCTCTTTCCTACGTTCTCTCCTATAAGTCAGTTCGGATGCAGAGAGGACTTTCCAGTGCTACGGTCGTCGATGTGATCTCGACCTTGTTTACGCTACATTTGCTGACCGCGACTCACTTGCTTTCTAACTCTCGTTGCTAAAACTTGCAATCTCGCTTTCGATATCGCACGCACGCCTTAAGGTAAAATTTTGTTTCTTTTCGAAACTCATTAACTTACCAAATAAATTGGAAAATATATTCTAACTAGCCGAACCCGTGGCGCTTCGCTGCCCCTACTAAAGTGATTGACATATTATTTAGTTTAAAAGCTACTATTTTGTGACCCTTCCCCCAAACTTACTGCAACATTGGGTTGAAAATGGTTAAATATGTATTGATAGGAAATATATAGGTATTATAGTAGCCCCAAATTCAAACATTATTGTTCGACTTTAGACATTTCGTAGTGTAATATCAGTAATAATATGGTAGCAGCAGGCTAATGTATTAGAATATTTGATTCGATTCAATAGATTAAAATATTGTGGTAATATTGAAAACAAATTTGGCTTAACGTGTCTTAATCAGTTGTAATAGTAGCACACACAAATATATTTTCTTCAATATTCACATGTTGTTCATTAATCGTTCAAAAACTAATACAGTCCTTCATTTCCACCAACCATTATATCTGTACTCTCAGCTGTTTCCCATATGGTAGGCATGCATTTCTCTGTCTGAATAATATAGCATGGATCCCTGATGTATAATCCTAGTTAAGTTTGGATTTTGTATCTTTAATTGTTTCATTGTCTAAAAAGGTTTTTAAAAGAATGCATTATCGAACCTAAATGGATTATTGGTCTTAGCTGTATATATCTTAGTATTTTTAAGAAACCTAGATCAAATTAGTTAGTCGTTTCATCTATACAGCCATATCCGTTTGGTCAACTAAACTACATTTCTGGTAATGGACACATTTTGGTAACCCACAAACTGACAAAATGTAAAAATTATAATGCCAATAATTTTTTTCATTTTACACAATTTTTATTCCAATATGTGATGATAATGGAGAGATGAAAAGCAGCAGACGTTAGTGTAATTACTGAATTGGTGGTTATTATCATTACTGATAATGTCATAATACGACCAAAAATTATGAGTCGAAAGTACTTGATTTTGACCAATTTGTTAACTTCCTGGTCGTTTAAGATTGGATCTGTAATTATCTGAGTATTACACACACTACATGAGCCGATTTATTCAAGATATTCAGATAAATGCATAGAAAACCAATATTAGTTCAGAGTTATGGCAACTGTTGTTGCTATCGACATCCCGGAATTTTTGAAGTTTATCTTGCCTATCTTACTTCAATGCGATGACATGACTGACTGCGAAAGACTATTCAGCGAATTTTTTGTCTATTTCATATGTATAGATAGATGTAATGCAATGGGGAGTACATTACCGCCATTTTCCCACGCCAATTTTTATATGGATGATACGTATTTGTAAGGAAGATAGTCAGAGAAATTTTGAAAGGAAATCTGTAACCCTTCTTAAGATATAATAATAGAATAGGTATATTATTTAATATGTGTGATTACTTTTGATGCTATAAGTCGGCATCCACGCTGAATTTTAGAATTTTATCTAGCCTATGTTACTTTTATCGGATAGCATGAGGTACTGCAAAAATCTCAGTAACATCTGTTTAGCGGATTTTGACTATTCAAACAAAACTTTTTTATTCTCTATGTGTAGATTATTTAAGTACCACGGGGAGTGCATTTATCTCCAATCGTAGCGCGCTCATTTTTGAATGGATGATGTGTATATACGCCTACGTTATTCAGACAGATTTTTAAGACGGTATATGTAACCGTTCTTAAGATATATCCATATTACACGTTCAGAAATTTTGAGGTAAGTTCACTATTGATGACATAACTCTTCATCCACGCGGAATTTTTAAACTCTATCTAGCCTATGTTACTTTCAGGGCATGTCATGACATTCTGTGTAAATCTCATTAATATCTGTGCAGCGGTTTTTGCGTCTATCGGTAACATACAAACAAACAAACAAATTTTTTTCTATTTTATATATATAGATACCAAATTGTTTATTTTGTTTTTATTTCTTTATTGGTTTTTCTCCCCTTCATCGGTATCACGCCAACAGTAACTCTTTAAATCATTTAATTTTTAAATCATTATCAGGTTATGTTATGAGATGTCTTCAATCAATATTTTTGTAAAACATATCTCGAGTTCTAGTGCATCTTTGTCTTTATTATTTCCTTGAACCGTAAACAAAATACCCTATACACATCAGATATTCTAAATTTATATACAATTTCGATTTAAGGTGGGGTTCTCAAAGACGGAAAATCGACATTCGTATATTTTCATCGTCCTTTTCCCACTTTTACCCGATACTTGCTCAGAAAAACCTTTGCCACATACAATGACATAATGGACGAATTTTTCAAATCGTGTACTAAAAATTATTTTATGGTTAATTTTGTAGTTAGTTCCCATATAACGGAACTTCCCAAATTTCTGTATTTTGGGAAGTTTGGGCACGTGTTATACTATTGACCACACGTGGTACAGGGATTATATCTTTGTTCATATGTTTTTGTAACAGGTAAAAGGAGAATATACATAGATTCACTTTCTCGTCCATGTTAAATTGTACACAAAGTACAGGTCGCAATTATGATCAGATTTGGATGCAATATGTCACAGCTTATATATTTGGCCCAAGGACGAACCCTATTGAAATTTGGAAAAATAGGTTCAGATTTACATATAGCTCGCATATATATTTTCGTCCGATTTTAAGTAAATGGTGCACCAAAATTTGGCCGTTTGACACAACATTTTTACGTCGTATTGAATTAGATCCAGATTGATGTATGCGATGTTTTGCAGAAATCGGATCAGATTTAGATAAAGCTTCCATAAATAGCTTCGTCCGATTTTATGGAAATGGTGCACCAAAGACCCAAAGTAAGGCCGATTGGCTTTCGTATAAATCGTTTCAGATTTGGATATATTTGCGTCCGATTTTAAGTAAATCGTGCTCATGTTTGTCAGATTGGCACGAAATTTTGTACAACGTACAAAATTGAGCATAGAATGTGTAATGGTACATCAAAAATGCGACGTCTTTTAGGATGCATCTTTTGTGGTGAAAGTGGTGAAGGGTATCATATAGTCGGTCCCGTTTGACTTTACTACTTTCCTTACAGCTTTTAATTAATATATAGGATTATCATTGTGTGTAATATCTTTCTACCAAAATTAACTCCCATAATACAAAATTTTCGATATTTTCAATGTTTCGGTGTTTTATTGGGGTTTCTCGCTTTTTTTCAAGCCGAAATCCTGTAATTTGACATTTTCGACTCATATTGGTCGAAAAGACACCTTCTAATTTTCTAAAATCGAAAGAAATGTAGGGGCTTTGGCGCACCATTTACAAATATCAACGAAACTTAACACTTGTCATTCTTGACTCAATTCAACATACTGAACTAAATTTTGTATCAATCGAACATATATTGGGAGTTTAGTGCACCATATACACAAAATTGGAATAAATATAGGATATATATCTAAATCTGAATTTATTTTCTCCAATTTCAATAGGGTTCGTCCTTGACATAAATAAGTGGGTTGCACCAAATTCCATCCAATTGGGATCATAAATGTAAATAAATGTAAATGCGTAAATCGTACATGGTGAAAGACGCTCGGCCTGGTCAATCTTGTATACTGTCCAACATAGGGATATAAAATGTATTTCTGGACACCAGAAATTGAGTAAACGTTCATGGATATTTATAAGATTTGGTAGGTAAATTTACTACTCACTCAATCTCCAAAATATTTGGTTGCAAAATGTGTCTTAAAAATCAAAAAAATATCGTATACAGTTATAGTGAGGCCACACCTTAAGGTAGACCGATATTGATATTTTTATACCCCCATCATTATGGCTAATGAGGGTATAACACTTTGCTACGCTAACAATGTTCCTCATTGAAATATTGGTTTTAGGCCTCATGTTTCTTTGGACCAAATCCGTTTCAGATAATTTGGAGTAGATTTTCAAATGTCCGGCTCACTGGCTGGTGCGCACGATGACTCTCGGAATGACTAACCGATTTCTTCAAGACTTTGTACATTGTTATATTTCTTCCAAATTTAGTTTAAGTTTGAAGATGCGGAATATCGGTCCATTTCTTCCGGCACCTCCCACACAAAATGATCAAAATCGTGCTAAAATTAATTTTATAATATCATGCAAACGTATTATCCGATTTGAACCAAACTTTTCACAACTTATTATCGTTACCAAGCCTAGATCAAGTTCGAAGATGGGACGCATTGGTCTACTACTTCTGGTACATCCTTAATGAAGGATCAACATTTTTAACATTTATAATTTCAATATTAGGCGAATAGAATATCCGATTTGTACTGACATTTGCACAACATATTATCTTTACCAAGTTTAGATCATGTTCGTAGTTGGTTTCTTCTGGCAACTCCCCTACAATTGGTCAAAGTTTTTAATATTTATTTAATGTTAATATCAGGTGAATGGAATGTCCGATTTGAATAAAACTTTGGACAATCTATTATCTTTACTTATACTAGATCAAATCCGAAAATGGGACCCATTGGTACCTCCCCCACAAAGGGTTTAAATTTTATAAACTTGTAAATTTAATTTAAAGCGAATTGAATAACCGATTTGTTGGACATTAAATCCGAAACAACATTGATAAATCATACACCTTATATAAAGCGAATAATAAAACCTGTTTGTAATTTCGAAGATCTCCGCAAACCATATGCTGAGCGTGTTTATCTTTCGGCGAGACCGACAGAAATTTTTTTACTTGTTTACAAATTAGAATCTATAAACTTCAAATTACAATCGATAAGTGGAAGGCAAGGTGGAAGATGTTTTTTTTTTTCACCTAGTGTAAAATTCATAGACATCTCAAAAATAGTCAATATACGAACAAGTAAGAACGTGGAAAACTCCAAATTGTGGTAGAGAGATTTTCTACTCAATGACAATTTTTAATATAAGATTGAAGTTGACGTAATTGAGGTAAGTTGAAACATGTGCCTAAAATCGCCAAAATACAGAAAATTGGGATGTATCGTTATATGGGTGCAACCATAAAAGAAAACCAGTACATAAATTTTTTTCGTGACAAGCAAACCCTGCGAGAAGCTAAAATACCAAATTACTCCAGATTAGGTTAATAAATGTCTCCAAAAGCTTCAAAATCAATCGATTCAATTGAAAATTATCGTGAACACAACAGACGATCGGATACGGTTAGGATAAGATTTTCTTTTAATCAATATGTAAAGTCTGGAATGATTATATCGAGGAGTTCCAAATATATGTTTGTATCAAAGACATAGAAACCGTAAAGACTCGACAAAATGCATTTTGACAAAATAGTTTATGAAAAAATATCCAGGGGGAATTAGGTATAACAGAGGCATGTTAAGAATAAAAACGCCAATACGCGATGTGTTTATAAAATGTAAATAAAATCAGAGATCTGCACGCATAATATAATTTTTTATTTAATAAGCTTAAGATATAGCATTACAAACGTTTAATATTGTTCTCTCTGTTGTTATGATATCGTAACAACAGAGGAAAAGCCATCTGTTGGAAATTGGTTACGTATCAATTGTCCTATCTTTATACTTTTATGTCTTTGTTGTATTTTTCCCTAAATCGTTTGGTTGGAGTATTGAATTTTTCCATTACCATTTTCATATTTAGAAAAGGCAATATGGCAGCATCAAACTTTTTATATACATGACGCGCCTAAAGGTATGCTATGAATATTAAAATAAATCAACTTCGAAACTAATACATTTATTTATAGTAAATATTACTATTTTCTTACTACTAAATGGTATCGTGTACAATTTATAGTACAAAATTATATGATGAGACAAATTTGCTAAGTTCATGAAAATTATTTTCTAAACACGTTTGTGAGGTGGCAAATAAGCAGTTGATGGCTCAGCAACCTGATATTGTGGTACACTGGAGGCGAAGTTCAGTACTGGAGCAACTCCACCATTAAAGTTATTTGTCCTACCACCCAAGGCATCATATTGTGATTGAATGACACGTTGGGCATTTTCAGCATCAGCTGGGGTGCGGTATTTAACAAAATGTACTTCGGGACGACTGCCACTGCTGTGATTCAAGTTATTCAATTTATTGGCCAAATTACCGATATCAGCCTGTTTGCTGAGCACATAAATGGCGGTTCTTTGTTCGTTGACAGATTTGGCCAATTGAAGGGCAGCGTCATTAAGTCCGTTATTTTCGGGACCCTTAATGAAAATGACACGAATGCCACGTTTCAATGAGTTACCCACCTGATCGGCGCTTGAGTTATCATTGAAGGAATCTTCTGGAGCGGTGAAGGTGTAGAATTCTTTTGTGAGTTCAGCAGGAGCGATAAGTCCACTAATACCGTTACTAGTTAAAGTGTTGCCAGTATAACCGGCATTTCCCAAACCATTGCTTCCAAAGCCATTATCAACGAACGCACCGTTACCAATGAAACCGCCATTCACAACAGAACCAAAGGAAGCGCTGCCTTGTCTATCGTAGTCATATCCAAAGCTAGCGGCATAGGCGGTGGCTAAACAACAAAGAATCTGAAAATAAACAAATGGATGAATATGTGTTATACAAATCAGCATCTTTTAAAAATGAACTTACGATAAAAGCACGCATTTTATTTATTTTATATTAACTGTTTATTGATCTTAGAAGCTTCAGTTGGTTTCTGATCTTTCAATCCAACTTTTGCCAATATTTATATAAAATACTAACATTTCAAATTTTAATATAACATATGATCGATCCATCCTTGATGTTTGGTCTAGTTACAATTTTAATCATTTTTGCTTTACTTTATACGGCTAAGTATATTTCGCATGCAGATATCATGACCTGCTCAAATTTGCATACACCTAAACTAAATGGAATGTTTGATTTTGCCAATCTCTTAAATTATCGAAAACACAAATTTTATCAGTTTGTTTATGTTTGCATTTTTGAAGTCTCATACTATATTTTTAGGAATATATGTTTTTTAATTTTTTAATATCTTTAATTAGTCATTTATTAATATTCTATAATATGATATAGTCAACAATTTAAAAACGATAAAAATAATAAAAATAGATAAAAATAAGATAAATAATCTGAAATAAAGATATAATGATAATACATATTACTTGTCAGAAATTCTTCTATATCATACGATCAGAAATTGTACCTCATTGAAATATGTCCCTGATTCTACGTTTAGACTAAGTCCGAGGAATGAGTGGCACAGTATAAAGATCCGATCTTCCAAAACAAAGTGATAGCCATATCATCAAAGTAGCAAAGTCACCACTATGGGTATATTAAACGAATGCATCCTAACAGAAGGGCCATTAACATGAAATTGGATGAACTAAAATATGTGACCTTTATCTAAATGTGAACCGACTTAGATCAATCCAGAAACACGTCATTCGTTTGTTACAATGGGACAAAATTATGTAAATCGATTTAAAGCAAATATCAAAATGCTCAATTTTATACGTTGTGGAAAATTGCTAGTCAATATTACAATCATAAGGAGTTTGGTGCACCATTTACTTAAAATCAGATGAAAATACATATGGAAGCTATATTCAAATATGAACCGATTTCAACGAAACTTGTTACAGGTTTGATTATACTAATTTTGTTCCTAATGGCCATATTTTGGGTTCTACTTAATATAGGGGGAACATATATATG
>NW_026886425.1:0-75716 GCF_032173495.1 Musca vetustissima | reverse complement strand
TCACCACTTTGGGCATATCCTACATATGTATCTTAACAGACGTAGCGTTTTCGTTATATATCTGAACCGACTTCAGGGAAAGTTGCCAGATACTAATTTGTATTACTTCAGTACTTTGTGTCAATCGGCCTAGCTATGGATCTTCTCACGAAGCTTAGCAATATCATTCTAAACTTAATTCAATACCAAAATTCGTGCAAATCGAAAATATATGGGGTGCAACCAATTAAATAAAATCGGACGATATATATGGGAGCTATATCTACATCTGAACCGATTTTCACGAAACTTACATTAAATCGGACGAAACTATATATGGGAGCTATATCTAAATCTGAACCGATTTTCACGAAACTTAGCACACATCACTGTAGACTTAATTCCGTACGCTATGCCAAATTTCGTGCAAATCGAAAGATATATAGGGACTTTGGTACACCATTTACCTTAATCGGGAGAAACTATATATGGGAGCTATATAAAACTGAACCGATTTTCACTAAACTTTGCACACATCATTCTAGACTTAATTCAGTACGCTATGCCAAATTTCGTGCAAATCGAAAGGTATATGGGGATTTTGGTACACCATTTACCCTAAATCGGACGAAAATATATATGGGAGCTATATCTAAATCTGAACCGATTTTGCCCAATTTCAATAGGGTTCGTTCTTGGGCCAAACAAATGAGCTGTGCCAAATTTCTTCCAAATCGGATTATAAATGCGATCTGTACTTTGTTAACAATTTAACACCAACAGGCGGACGGACGGACATGCAAAAATCGACTCAAAAAGTGATTCTAGGCATATTCTCAAAAGGAACCATGGGTCTATCTCGATTATTTTTGCCTGTTACAAACATATGCACAAAGACATAATACCCTGTACCACAGTGTGGTGAAGGGTATAAAAAGGGGTTATATGGGGACTACCCCTAAAAGAGGGCGAATATTAATAATGTTTAGTAGGGCGATTCGTTAGCATGTACGACTACAAAATACCAAATTACAGCGAATTCGATTGAAAAACGCGGCCAAGAACCAAAAGATACCAAAAGTTGGACTATTGGGGACTATACCTAAACGTGGAACGTGGATATAGCACACCTTCGAACTTGGGCTGCCTGCAGACAAAATACGACTCTATGCAAAATTTTGGCGTTCTATCTCAATTCGTTTAGACGCTAGAGTGATTACAACAGACGTGCTTAGTTCGTCATATACATTTATTTTGATCAAGAATATATATATATATACTTTATTGGGTCGGAAATGACAAAACTAATATACCCTTCATACTATGGTGGAGGGTATAAAAAATCAAAACCATATTGGGTCTTTCAAAAATATTTGTAAACAATTCCACCCCTTATAGGATCATTGAAAAATATTTCTAAACCAGTGAGCGGAGCAGTATAGTCGGACGGGGCCGACCATATGATACCCTACACAGCTTCCATGAAAATCTAACTTTCTATGGTTCTATATTCAGAGCTTGGTCAATATGTCGCGATATTTGCACCCTCTAGACCGACTAGATGTCAACAAATATTTATAATATTCATTAGTCGAGGGCTGTACCTGTGCAGATTCTCTTTACCGTGGGTTATGTTGTGGTGTTGAGCTTTCAATTGTGGCCTGTAGATCGACTTAAAAAAAAACACAAAATATTAAGTTTTCGGTGCACTTAATTCCATAATTATTATCTGATCATCACCGAAAATTATAGGCGCTATCCTTGACGATACCTGAACCCTCATGGAAAATTTCAAAGCGATCAGCGCTATATTTCCACCCTCTAGTGTGGTAATGCGTTACTAAATAATATATGAATACGTAAGGAGCTGTAAATATTTAAGTGTAACTCCCATACGACAATATAATTGGTATCAAGTTAAAGGCCAACCACTCCTCTTGGATATACTACCAACTTCTCGGGTCTATTTTCTTCTAAAATAAATATATACACCATAGAATACAAATTTTGTAATTTTTCACACAAAAGTCAGGGTCCATTTGACCCGCTAAATATTGACCGAGCTTTATCAAAATAGGCATGCTTATTCTTTGGCCCAATCCCCTTCTCCATGTAAAAATTCGAGATGGTTGGGCAATAATTGCGGCCTTTGGAGCGAAGAGAAAAACGGACAAAAATTTAGTGTTTGGTCCATTTCATCCCCTAAATATTAACCGATCTTTACCAAAAACAATAGGGGTTTTCATGGGGCCGAACCCATCCTACATGCAAAATTTCGTGAAGATTGGTCCATAACTGTGGCCTGTATCGTGTTTACAAATTATAATGGACAGACGGACGGACACACATGTCTAGATCGACTCAGCTAGTCGAGATATGACGATCGGTATACTTAAAGATGGGTCTAGGACCAATATTTCGCGGCGTTACAAACTCTTGTGGCTGCACAAAGCTATAATACCCTGACAACATAGTTGTGTAGGGTATAATGACAACATAGTTGTGTAGGGTATAAAAATCCATGTCTGTTTGTATTCCTTATAAAATATTTTCAAAAAATCCACGACTGTTTATACCCTTCACCACACTGTGGTACAGTGTGAGTCGATTTATGCATGTCCGTCCGTCTGTCCATGTTAAATTGTAAACAAAGTACAGGTCGCATTTATCATCCGAAGTGGATGAAATTTGGCACAGCTCATTTGATTGGCCCAAGGACGAACCCTATTGAAATTGGGAAAAATCGGTTCAGATTTAGATATAGCTCCCACATATATATTTTCGTCCGATTTAATGTAAATGGTGTACCAAAGTCCCTATATATCTATCGATTTGCACGAAATTTGGCACAGCGTAATGAATAAGGTCTAGAATGATGTGTGCAAAGTTTCGTGAAAACCGGTTCAGATTTAGATATAGCTCCCATATATAGAGTAACTTCTGGTATTGTGGACCATGCGTCAAATGTGGACCACACCCCATATCTAAGAAAATGCTTGAAATATGCCAATGCCGCCTTGATAAATGTTTTCCTAATTAGTGAAAACAAACATCAAACTTGGTTTTTAATAAATAATTGCAATGTTGAAAATTT
Organism: Musca vetustissima; assembly: GCF_032173495.1. NCBI lineage: Eukaryota > Metazoa > Arthropoda > Insecta > Diptera > Muscidae > Musca > Musca vetustissima. The sequence continues at coordinate 72,643 of NW_026886425.1, read as the reverse complement.
AGTAGGTGAAAATGTAGCTCTGATCTTAAAAGTGTGACTTGAAAATTTTTTTAGCACAATAGTCGAACGATTTTGTAAAATAGTCGAACATTTTGTTTTTCTCGAATATAAAGAGGTTATGTGGTTTTCTTGTTTTCTTTAACAAAATACACGTTTATCTGTAATTACTTTCGGTTATTTTTACATTTTTATTCATTTTTGAAGCCGATAATTATTTTTAAATAAAAATATTCAATGTCGGGTAATGTGGACCACTATAAAAAAGTGGGACATTTTCAGGAGGACGAGTTCGAAACAAGGGCGCATTTAATATGCGAGGAGGTATTCTATCCTCTGAAAACTCGATATCCGAAATTATAGGTGCCTCGGTTGGATAATGAAGCAAGGACCTTCAAAATACCGCAAATGGGGTGGTACCCTTAAATGGGGGCTATTCCAAAACATAAACCCATTTATTTTTGCATTTATTGTTACCCTGGAGTGCAATAAATTGAAATTTATCACAACCAATCCACAACCTACCTTTAACTTACTGATCCTCATTACCCACACATACTGGTCCACATTACCCGCCAAGTTATTTTTATTCGCAGTTTAGAGCTTTTTGAAATATAATGCAATAACATTTTTATGGACAAATATATATAATTTTTGACCTGGAATATAATTAGCCAACAAATCTACCATGCTGTGAAAACAATTTGTTTTTATTTTTTACCGTTGTTACGCCCACAATATCAAAAAAGAAAATGGTGGTCCACATTACCCGAAGTTACTCTAGCTTCACCCGATTTTAGATAAATTGTCCACTAAAAACCCTGGAAATGTTTTGATTTGCTCGAATTTTGGCAGAGCGTATTGAATTAAGTCTAGAATGATGTGTGCAAAGTTTCGTGACAATCGGTTCAGATTTAGATATAGCTCCCATATATATTTTCATCCGATTTTAGGTAATTGGTGCCCAAAGGCCCTTAATATCTTTCGATTTGCACGAATTTTTGTATGGGGTACTGAGTTAAGTCTAGTATGATGTTGCTAAGCTTTGTGAAAAGATCCATAACTAGGCCGATTGACACAACGTACTGAAAGACGGACTGGGCCGACTATAAGATACCCTTCACCACTTTGGGTATATTCTACATATGTATCCTAACAGACGACGCGTTTTTGTTATATATCTATATCTGTACCGATTTCAGGGAAACTTGCCCGAGACTAATTTCCGTTTTTCCCACAACGTTTTTCCCTGAAATCGATACAGATATAGATATATAACAAAAACGCGGCGTCTGTTAGGATACATATGTAGAATATACCCAAAGTGGTGAAGGGTATCTTATAGTCGGCCCAGTCCGACTTTACTACTTTCTTTACTGGTTTTAGTTTTTGAAAGGTATAATAATAAATTCGTTTATATTTTATTTCTTTATGGTTGCTCCTTGAGTCTCCAATGAACCCAATATCTGATTTTGTTTCTCAAACATTTCCACACGAAATTTAAAATTCACAATTGGTGTATAAGGTGGGAACATCGATTCGGTTAATGAGAAATTTTCCAATTTGTAGAGATAGTTCTGAAAAATTAACAAATATTACATATCAAAATAAAATACGAAAATAATTTACTCACCTTTTCCAATGGACATGCATAGGGTAAATTGCTTGATTTTCGTAGCTCCTCAAGAACGGAGCGCAGCAAAATTGTTGAAACTCTATCATCCAGCAATTCACAAAGACCCATGGTGACGTTCGAGAATGTGTTTTCCTTCGGGGCCATGGACATTTTGTAACGTACCGTAAAACGAAGTCGGATATTCTCATTCATATTACGACTAAATTCCATGGTCTGATCAACGATATAACGATTCGAGGGCAATTTGGTTAGGTGGCAAATGTTTTGCGTCATAATGCGGCCATCATTGTGACAGCTGACATTATAGAATTCTATAAAAAATGGTCGTCTGGAGGCCTACCGCAAACGGAGAGAAGTTTTCATAAAAATGAGTTTCAACATTGAAACTCATACTTACTTCAGCTAATAGGAACATTTGAAATCCAATAAAAATTTTCAACCAATTTGGCAACATTTTTTCTTCGAATTCGATTGGGAACTGTTTTAAATTTTGCTTGAGACAAAATATTAAATAATTATCTATACGACTGAACATATTTGGGTTATTAGTCAATATTTTTTGGGTAATGCATTTTGAATGTATATTTAATTGTTTTTGATTTGTTAAAAATTATTGTACAAATATTCAGGATATTAAAATAATTATTTATTCGACGAAAAAAATTACAAAAATAAATACCCAATAATAACAAGCGGCTCCAAAGGGGATATTTTTATTCCATGAAAGAAAAACTCCATAATGTGGAGAGAGTATTGGGGGGAATATGCAAATTTCAACTACCTCTTGAAATGAAACGAGCAAAAACAATCATCGACAATAATGCCCCTTCATATACCACATCACGCAATAACAGAAGGTCTTTGGCGAATGCAAATGCTATTCTCCAGGGTTTTGACATGCAATTACAGCTTGACTTAAGTAACAACTAAAATAGCAACAACAACGACAATACATACCTCATACACTAACAATATAATTTAACACCTACAGAGGTGTGAAATTGAAGAGACAGGTTATGAATAAAATAACCACAACAACAACAGCCACAAATAACTAATTTTTCACACCATGTGATATGTAGAGGTAATGGAGTTCACGTGGATAATACATACATACATAAGAGAATCGTTTTAAAAAATATATATATTTATCAAGGAATTACAAAAGAAGTGGATTTTTAAAAAATGTTATTTTCAATGACTATAATAATGCGGCGAATTAAACAAAATATTTTCTCAAGGACATCAGACAATGGTGTATTTTTTTAATATCTTTTCAAGGACTACAAACAGGCGTAGATTTTTATACCCTCCGCCATAGTATGGAGGGTATATTAATTTTGTCATTCCGTTTGTAACGCATCGAAATATTCATTTCCGACCCTATAAAGTATATATATTCTTGATCAGGGTAAAATTCTATGACGATATAGCCATGTTCGTCCGTCCGTATGTTGTAATCACGCTATCTTCCAAAGGAATTGAGATAGAACGCCAAAAATTCGCATAGGTTTGTCTTTTGTCTGTTTAGGCATAGATCCCAATAGGGGACCACCCAAGTTTCGCTATTTTGGGTTTCTTGAGCGTGTTTTTCAACCGAATTCGCTGATATTTGGTACATTGGGTTCATATTGGGTACTTAATGTCTCCACAAAAAATTATAAATATAGGTCCAATTTTTTCTGGTAGTCCCCATATAACGGTACCTCCTAATACTCAGGTTTTGATCGCATTTTTCCACCGAATTGGCTGTGATTTAGAATTTTGAGTTCTTAATAGGTTCCAAATCTCTCGACAACAAATTATGAATAAAGGGCCGTTTTTTCGGGTAGCCCCCATATAAGGGTAACATCAATTTTTGATATTTTGGGGTTCCTGAGCGCGTTTTTCAACCGAATTCGCTGCAATTTGGTATTCTGCAATCGTATATGGTACCAAATCTCCCTACCAAAAATTATTAATATATAAGCCATAGAATAAAAATTTTGTAATTTTTCACACAAAAGTCTGAGTCTATTTGACCCGCTAAATAATGACCGATCTTTATCAAAGCAGACATGTTTATTCTTTGGCCCGATCCCCTTCTCCATGCAAAATACCGCAATGTTCGGACCATAATTGCGGCCTCTGGAGCGACCAGAAAAAAACCAATAAGGGTCTTCATTGGCTGCATTTATGATCCGATTTGGACGAAATTTGGCACAACTAGTCTATTTGGCCCAAGGACGACCCCTATTGAAATTGGGAAAAATCAGTTCATATTTAGATATAGCTCCCATACATATTTTCGTCCGATTTCATGTAAATAGCGTACCAAAGTGCCTATATATCTTCCGACTTGCACGAAATTTGGTATATCGTACTGACTTGAGTCTAAAATTATGTGTGTAAAATTTCTTGAAAGTCGGTTCAGATTTAGGTATAGTTCCCACATATATCTTCGACCGATGTAATGTAAATGGTGTACCAATGTCCAATGTTTCGATTTCCATGAAATTTGGCATAGCGTACTGACTTGAGTCTAGAATGATGTGTATAAATTTTCTTGAAAATCGGGCCAAAGCCCCTATATATCTTTCGATATGCCCGAAATTCGGCATAGTGTACTGAATTAACTTTAGAATGATGTGTGCTAAGTTTAGTGAAAATCGATTCAGATTTAGATATAGCTCCCATATATATTTTCGTCCGAGTTAAGGTAAATGTTGTACCAAAGTCCCTAAATATCTTTCGATTTGCACGAAATTTGGCATAGTGTACTAAATTAACTCTAGAATGATGTGTACTAAGTTTCGTGAAAATCGGTTCAGATTTAGATACAGCTCCCATATATATTTTCGTCCGATTTAAGGTAAATGGGCCACCAAAGTCCCTAACTATCTTTCGATTTGCACGAAATTTGGCACAGCGTACTGAGTTAGGCCTAGAATGTGTGCTAAGTTTCCTGAAAATCGGTTTAGATTTAGATATAGCTCCCATATATTTTCGTCGGATTTAATGTAAATGGTGAACCGAAGGCCCCATATATCTTTCGATTTCCACGAAATTTGGCATAGCGTACTGAATTGAGTCTGAAATGATGTGTGCTATATTTCGAAAAAATCGGTTCAGATTTAGATATAGCCCTATATATATTTCGTCCTATTTAATGTAAATGGTGCACAAAGTCCGAATATATTTCTGTTAGGTTTTGTTAAAATTGGTGCATATGCAGCCATAGCTTCCATAGGTATTTCGAACGGGTGTCTGATTTAAATTAAATTCTTAACAGTGCGACGTACCAAATGGCGTGTATCAATTTTGCTATAAATCGTTTTCCATAAATTCCATGGTACGCAGACGACTCTAAATTTGCCCGAATGAAATGAAATTTATGAGTATGTTCCTTCGAGGGATGCAATGGTAAGTATACATATGTACAATATAGCCAAAGTGGTGAAGGGTATCATAGTCGGCCCAGTCCGACTTTACTACTTTCCTTATTTTTTTTCAGTATTTAAAATTCCCCAATGAATCCTTTGGATGTACTTCAACAAATATCCTTCTGAATCCTTTTATCTGTGCAACCATTTGTCACCTCCTTTAATTTGTCATTGTTCTTCGCAAATCCTTTTCACTTTCGAATTTTAAATAGTTTCGACATTTTCCACAACAAATTTCTTAACGAAAATATTTCTAAAGAATTCCGCTAATCCTTTCGGCAAATATCTCATCCCTTCCCTGCTGTTTCGACTTTATCCTGGATTATAATTTGTGGTTAACATAAAGACATTTATCACCTTTAGACCATTTATATTCGCGGTAATTCGTGGTCTTAAATCCCCAACATAAGAACAAACATGTGTTCCCGTGTTCTTGTGCCAGTGATGTTGGCTCCCGAACATGGCATATGTTTGTCTATCTGTCTGTCCGTCTGCCCCCCACCTACCTTGCTACCTGTCTTGTTCGTGTGCAATTGAGTAAAGCATATTATACCGTTATCCAGATTAACTTCGTGTGCAAATGTTTGCTTTAGACAACTTGATTTGCGGCCACGGAGACACATCTTGTGGGAGGGGACGTGGGGAGGAGTGGTGTGAGTTGAGTGTATACATCAAACCATTATCACGACCACCACCTTCGTACGTTCGCACATACATCAATTTTGCGACAAAATGAAGATTGATAACAGGGCGACAAACTATTTTGTATTCCGAACCAAACGATTTTCAAAAACCGTTAAAATGGGATCAACGTCTGAATTGATGATAACAGTTTTTCGGAGGCAGGCGTCTCTATAGACGTATATTTATGTGAGCAGGAGTGTGTGTGTGTAGTTAAGGTAAGTTTGTGTCTGTGTGGGGGCGGATGGATGGATGGATGCTTTCTTTTGGCCTGTTTAATGGAATGCATGAATTATGGCCTGAACAGTCAAAGGTTGTGATGGCATGTGCCAACGTCAGGCTCAATAAGAATTTGGAAGAAGGTGGTTCTGTAGGTGGCAGTTACCGTTAGAAGACATCTGAAAGCTGAATTGAAGAATATTTCACTTCAATTGACAGTTAAGATTTGGCAAATTTAAGACATACCTACATACATATTTTTCTATTAAGAAGTTCTATGGAATTTATGTGATTCTAGAAATTATGTCACGGGAGTGACACGTGTCATGTCTAGGGAAACAGCCGTGTGCCATATTTTGACAATAGAAATTAGGTGACAAATTTAAAATGCTTCAATTCGAAAATAAATTAAAGTTCTGAAAATCCTTAAAATAAATTTTAAATTTTGTAAACACGCCTTTGCATGGCTGCTTAAAAAATCCACGCCTATTTGCATATTTGAAAAAAATATTTTTAAACCAGTAAGGAAAATGCAAAAGTCGGACGGGGACTATATGATGCCCTCCACCACTTTGGTACAATTCAGTATGACATGCCAAATATCGGTGAAAATCGAAAGATTTATAGGGACATTTACATAAAATCGGACGAAACTATATATGGGAGCAATATCTAAATCTGGACCGATTTTCAGGAAACTTAACACACATCATTCTAGACCTAATTTAGTACACTATGCCAAATTTCGTACAAATCGGAAGGTATATAGGGTCTTTGGCGCACCTTTTACATAAAATCGGACGAAAATATTTATTGAAGCTATATATAAATCTAACCCGATGTTCAGGAAACTTAACACACATCATTCTAGACCTAATTCAGTACGCTGTGCCAAATTTCGGACGAAAATATAAATTGTAGCTATATCTAAATCTAAACCGATTTTCATGTAACTTAGCACACATCATTCTAGACCTAATTCATTGCGCTATGCCGATTTCCACGAAACTTAGCACTTACCATTCTAAAGTAAATTCAGTACGCTATGCCAAATTTCGTGAAAATCGAAAGATATATAGGGACATTGGTACACCATTTACCTTAAATCGGACGAAACTATATATGGAAGGTATATCTAAATCTGAACCGATATTCTCAAAACTTGGCAGACATCACTCTAGGCTCAATTCAGTACGTTATGCCAAATTTGGTGCAAATCGAAGGATATATAGGGACTTTGGCGCACCATTTACCTAAAATCGGACGAAACTATATATGGGAGCTATAACTAAATCCGAAACGATTTTAATGAAACTTACCACCCATCATTCTAGACTCAATACAGTACGCTATGCTAAATTTCGTGCAAATCGAAAGATATATAGGGACTATGGTGCACCATTCACATTAAATCGGACGAAAATATATATGGGAGCTATATCTAAATCTGAACCGATTTTCACGAAATTTAACACACATCTTTCTAGACTTAATGCAGTACGCTATGCCAAATTTCGTACAAATCAGAGAATTAATATGGAATTTGGTGTACCATTTACCTAAACTCGGACAAATATATATATATTTGGAGCTATATCTAAATCTGAGCCGATTTTTTCCAATTTCAATAGGATTCATCCTTGCGCTAAATAAATGAGCTGCGCCAAATTTCCTCCAATTCGAATCAAAAATGCGACCTGTACTTTGTTTACAATTTAGCATGGACAGACGGACGGACATGCATAAATCGACTCAGGAAGTGATTCTATGCTTATTCTTTGAAGCAACCATGGGTCTATCTCGATTATTTTTACCTGTTACAAACATATGCACAACGACAAAATACCCTGTACCACAGTGTAGTGAAGGGTATAAAAATCCATGAGCACTAAAAAAAATATTTTTAAAAAATCCGCTTCTATGGTAGCTACTTGAAAAAATATCTTTTTAACATGTGAGCGGAGCAGTATAGTCATACGGGGCCGATCATATAGTACCCTACATAGCTTCCAAGAAAATCTAACTTGTGGTTCTATATTCTGAGGTTGGGCAATATCTCGCGATATTGGAACCCTTTTGACCGACTAGATGTCAACAAAAATTACTAATGTTCAGTACAGCCCTTCTTATTACTTGTCCAGATTCCCTTCACCGTGGGTTGCGTTGTGATGTTCGTCTTTCAATTGTGGCCAATATATCCAAAAAAAATATGTTTTCAGTCCCCTTCATCCCAAAATTATTATTTGATCATCACCGAAAATTATAGACGTTCTCCTTGACCATTACTGGAGCCTCATGGAACATTTCAAAGCGATCAGCGCTATATTTCCGCCCTCTAGTGTGGTAATGTGTTATTAAGTAATATATGAATACGTAACCACCTGTAAATATCTACGTGTAACTCCCACATCCGAGTACATACGACAATATAATTGGCATCAATTTAAAGGTCAACCATTCCTCTAGGATATACTATCAACTTCTCGGGCCTTTGTCCTTCAGGGGTAAATATATATGCCATAGAATACAAATTTTTGTCATTTTTCACGATGTTCAGGCAATAATTGCGGCGTGTGGAGCGACCAGAAAATTAGACAAAAATAATGTTTTTGGTACATTTCATCCAATAACAATTAACCGATCTTCATTGGCCAGAACCCATCCTACATGCAAAATTTCGTGAAGATTGGTCCATAACTGTGACCTGTATCGTGTTTACAAATTATAATGGACAGACGGACGGACGGACGGACACACATGCCTGGAACGACTCAGCAAGTCGAGATATGACGATCGATATATATAAAGGTGGGTCTAGGACTAATATTTCGTGGCGTTACAAACTCTTAGGGCTGCACAAAGCTATAATACCCTGACAACATAGCTGTATAGGGTATACAAATCCACGCCTTTGATGAGTACTCAAAAAAGACAATTTTTAAATAACCCTTGCCTTTCTTATTTAAGTTTCACTGAATTTTCTTTTCATATCAAGCTCTCCCCTTCCCTCCCCCTTCCCTTTTGCCATTGAATGTAATTACAATTTTTATCCAATTTAATGTCTATTCAATTATCTGAAGTTTATAAAATATTGCTGACTTGCTTGCTTTACATTTAATTTGTTATGCTTAACTGCAAATACTAGAGAAATATTTACGCCTTGGACTTCCCTCCCATTTCCCTCTACGCTCTCCCTCTCTGTCCTCCTGTTAGTTAAAATGGCAAAAGTTTTGAAGTAGAGTAACAAACAGCCGGAAGTAAGATGGATACCAAAATACAATTGCCATAACAATGAAATCAAATTAAATTTTTGGCAAACAGACAGAATAATATAAATGTGAGTGTGTGCGTCTGTGTATATGTATTTGTGTGAAACATTAGTCAGACAGACACGCAACGTAGACAACATCAACGTAACCGGACCATCTACTTACTGGCATTTGTACATTAGATCCCTTTACTTATGATTGTTATTTATTATTCTCCACTCTGGGGGCCTTGGAGGGACAACCATTCACACACACACACACTCACATACATGCCAAGTCACTGTATGTGTCTAGAATTTCTATTCCTCTACGACCACACACAAGTTGAGTTTTATTACTTTTTATGGTTCCCGGAAATGTAACCATATCTATTGTAAAAGTTTTGGTTTCGGTGCTTTGGCCAACAACAACAAACCAAACACCATTTTACACCAACATGGCACTCCAAAAAAATCCTTTGCTGCAGGATTTGCCAGTTACTAGCTTTTGTGAACAATTTAAAAATTTGCAACAACAACAAGTCCTTATAGAATTCCATGAAATATTGTATTCCTTGAAATAATGTTTGGTATGGTAATGAAAATTACATTCCATTACAATTGGAGCTGTAGTGGAAGGGTAGAGGGGGTAAATTTGGGAAACGGGGTTTTGTAATATGATTTTATTTAATTGCAATTGTTTTTTTCTGGTATTTTGGTTTTTAGAGGGTTATTGTTAAATTTTGAAATTGTAGACTATTGTAGAAATGTTTTCAAATTCCAGGAAGCTAGGAAAAGATTTACAAAACTAAAACCAGTGAGCGGAGCAGTATAGTCGGACGGGGCCGACCATACGATACCCTACACAACTACCACGGAATTAAAATTTTCTGCGGATGTTTATTCCGAGTCTGGGCAATATTTGTACCCTCTTGCCCGATTAGATGTAAACAGCGCCTCTTCCTCACACTGGTCTATAGATCGACTCGAAAATAACACAAAAAATTAAGTTTTCGGTCCAATTCATCCCAAAATTATTATCTGATCATCACCGAATTTATAGGCGTTGTCCTTGACCATAACTGGAACCTCAAGGAACATTTCAAAGCGATCAGCGCTGTAGTTCCCGTCTGTAGAGTGATAATGGGTTACAAAATAATATACGAATACGGAGATACCTGTAAATATTTAGGTGTAACTCCCACATCCGAGCACATACAACAATATAATTGGTATTAATTTAAAGGTCAACCACTCCTCTTGGATATAATATAAACTTTTCGGGTCTATGTCCTTCAGCGGTAAATATATACGCTATAGAATAAAAATTTTGTCATTTTTCACACAAAAGTCAGGGTCAATTTGACCCGCTAAATATTGACCGATCTTTATCAAAACTGGCATGCTTATTCTTTGGCCCGATCCCCTTCTCCAGGCAAAAATTCACGATGTTCGGACCATAACTGCGGCCTCTGGAGCGACCAGAAAAACCGACAAAAATTTAGTATTTGGTCCATTTCATCCCCTAAATATTAACCGATCTTTCCTAAAAACAATAGGGGTCTTCATTGGTCAGAACCCATCCTACATGCAAAATTTCGTGAAGATTGGTCCATAACTGTGGCCTGTATCGTGTTTACAAATTATAATGGACAGACGGACGGACGGACGGACACACATGTCTAGATCGACTCAGCTAGTCGAGATATGACGATCGGTATACTTAAAGGTGGGTCTAGGACCAATATTTCGCGGCGTTACAAACTTTTGGGGCTGCACAAAGCTATAATACCCTGACAACATAGTTGTGTAGGGTATAAAAACTTGGGAAGGGATAAAGGGGATCTAAGGGAAGGAGAATCATTGCAGTCACTAACTAATTTCTCAGGGTGACGTAGGGAATGATAGATACCAAGCAACGACTCTGATTGACTTTAACATGGCGAATTCAGGCTTATCTTGGTCCCACTTTCATCTCAATTGTGGACACTGACCTCCCCGCGGTGCCACCTGGGTTAGCTATTTTCATCACCGGATGAAATAGTGAGGTAATATGTGCCGCGAGTTTACCCATAAGAACTATAAAAAATGGGTTGAGGCGTCGGGTTAGTTGCCCACACTCGGAAAACCCCTCTTACTATGAAAAAAACAACAAAAAAGAAAACCAAACCCCCCTAATGTTAACGACCCACGCAAACGTATAAAGGACCACGATCTGCACTTGGAATGTGCGCACGTTGTACAGAACAGGCGCAGTTTTCGTTTTGGCGGATGTACTCGAGAAGTACAAAGCCGATATTATTGCCTTACAGGAAATGCGATGGAAAGGGACTGGCGTAAGTAAATCAGATGATTACGTCCTGTATTATAGCTGTCATTAAACGAGACGTGAATTTGGCTGCGGATTTATGGTTAACAGGAGAATAAAAGACCTCCTCTCCAGATTCAGACCTCCAGACCTCGTCTCCAGATGAGCTAATTGCTATAATCCGTATAAAAGCGAAGATATTCTACATCAGTCTCATTTGCGCTTATGCTCCAACCGACGATAAATATGAACAGACCAAAGACATATTTTATGAGCTCCGAGAAAAAGCATATGATCGCTGCCCTGGCCATGACATTAAAATTCTGCTAGGAGATTTTAATGCAAAATTGGAAAAAATCTTTGACCTCACCGTCGGAAAATACAGCCTCCACGAAGAAACATCAGACATCGATACGAGGAGCGAATCTCGAGTCGGACCATTACCTTGTGGCAGTCAAGGTTCGCACCCGTCTAAATGTAGCAGCGAAGGTGCGATCTAATCTAACACGGAAACTCGACGTCGAAAAGCTGCAAACACAACACGTAGCTTAGGCCTACTCCGCTCAACTTACCCACCTGCTTGATGAAAGCACTTATTGTCCCGATAATAGTATAGAAGCACAATGGCAAAGAATTGCCCACTCCATACAAACTGCAGCAAAGGCAACACTTGGGTACTAAAAACCACCATCAAGAAATCCATGGTACGATCAAGAGTGTCGTAATGCTACTGATGTGAAAAACGCAGTGTACAGGGTAACCCTGCAGACAGTAGCAATACGTAATGTGATGGAGAATTATCGGGAGAAAAGGAGAGAGAAGAAACGTATTTTCAGAAAAAGAACAAGAAAAACGTGAGCGTGAGCAAATCGACATGTACAGGAGTCAGAATGAAGTCCGAAAATTTTACCAACGAGTAAAAGACCAAACCGCAGGCTTTGCAGCAGGCACATCCTCCTGTAGAGATGAATAAGGAAACCTGGTGGCAGATACAGACACCGTGCTGAGGATCTGGAAGGAGCATTTCGAAAAGCTTCTGGTATCAAATAGTGGCGATGAAAAAAATAACCCAGACCCAATAAGAGATGATGGTATAGAGTGTATACCCCCTAGACAAGATGAGGTCATAAAAGCAATTAATCGGCTCAAGAACAACAAAGCAGCAGGAGCCGATGGGTTACCAGCCGAACTATTCAAGACTGGTGGCCAGATGCTGGTCAGGAGCATGCACCGGGTGATTTGTACAATTTGGCTAGAGGAAAGCATGCCCAATGATTGGAAGCTCAGCATCCTGTGTCCGGTGCACAAAAAAGGAGGCAAGACGATATTTGCCAACTATAGAGGAATAAATCTCCTTCCCATCGCATATAAAGTGCTATCCAGTGTACTGTGTGAACGACTGAACCCAATGATCAACGACATTATTGGACAATACCAATGCGGCTTCAGACCTGGCAGTGACCAGATTTTCACTCTGCGCCAGATCCTGAAAAAGACCCATGAAAAACACATCGACATATTCCACCTATTCGTCGACTATAACGCCGCATTTGACAGCCCTATCCGTTCAGAGGTATTTAAAACCATGTCTGCGTTTGGCATTCCTGCAAAATTAATTCGGCTATGCAGGATAATTTTAATTGGCACGAAATCATCAGTTAAAGTCGGAAATGACCAATCGGAGCCCTTAAATACCGAACGAGGATTCAGACAAGGTGGCAGTTTGTCGAGTGATCTTTTTAACATCCTACTGGAAACGATAATACGAGACGCAAAGGTGAACAGAAATGGCACTCTGTACACCAAACAACACATGTAACTCGCCTACGCCGATTACATCGACATCGACTTTGAACAAATTGGGAAGAAGTCTGCCAAAATGGATCTGGCACTAAACGGCGAGAAAACCAAGCTGATGGTATCAACGCGCAAGACGTCCAGTAGACTCGGACCAACTGTGGAACTTGAGAACTACAGCTTCGAGGTAGTCGAAAATTTTATATACCTTGTTACCACCATAAACAAAACGAATGACATCAGTTTTGAAATTCGGAAAAGGATAGCGATGGCCAACAGATGCTACTATGTTCTGAGCAAACAACTCAAAAGCAAGGCCACCTTACGCCAGACCAAACTCACACTCTACAAGACGCTGATACTATCCGGATCTGAAGCATGGGTACTAACGCAAGCAGATGAGACAGGTCTTGGAGTTTTTTAGAGAAAAATTCTCCGAAAGATCTATGGGCCGATCTGCGTTGACGGTGAATATCGCCGTCGAATGAACCATGAGTTGTACCAGCTATTCTCGGACTGGGTTATGTTGTGAGAATGGATGAAAATCTGAAGCATGGATACTTACGCAAGCATATGAGGCAGCTCTTGGAGTGTTTGAGAGAAAAATTCTCCGAAAGATCTATGGGCCGATCTGCGTTGACCGTTAAATATCGCCGTCGAATGAACCATCAGTTGTAGTAACTAATCTCAGACATCGACATTGTTAGACATATTAAGCTGCAGCGACTACGTTGGCTAGGTCATGTTGTGAGAATGGATGAAGATGCCCCAACCCAAAAGGCATATAAAAGCGAACCAGCTGATGGTGCACGCAGAAGGGGATGGCCACGAATAAGATGGAAAGATAAAGTGGAGAAAAACATTTCCGAATTTGATCTTTCAAACTGGAAAAACTGTGCAATAGACCGACGCGCCTGGAAATCTTTTTTAAGTTCGGCTTATGGATCGAAAGTTCTGTCACAAGCCAGCTATGTAAGTAAGTATTCCTAAAGCGTAAATTTTTTAAAAATATTTTTTCAAAACCTATTTATACCCTACACAACTATGTTGTCAGGGTATTATAGCTTTGTGCAGCCCCAAAAGTTTGTAACGCCGCGAAATATTGGACCTAGAACCACCTTTAAGTATACCGTTCGTCATATCTCGACTAGCTGAGTCGATCTAGACATGTGTGTCCGTCCGTCTGTCCATTATAATTTGTAAACACGATACAGGCCACAGTTATAGACCAATCTTCACAAAATTTTGCTGTAGGATGGGTTCTGCCCAATGAAGACCCCTATTGTTTTTGGAAAAGATCGCTTAATATTTAGGGGATGAAATGGACCAAAAACTTTATTTTTGTCGGTTTTTCTGGTCGCTCCAGAGGCCGCAATTATGACTCAAACTCCGTGAATTTTTGCATGGAGAAGAGGATCGGGCAAAAGAATAAGCATGTCTGTTTTGATAAAGATCGGTCAATATTTAGCGGGTCAAATGGACCTTGAGTTTTGTGTGAAAAATTAAAAAATTGTATTCTATATCGTATATATTTGCCCCTGAAGGACATAGACTCGAGAAGAATATCCAGAGGATAAAATGATACCAGTTATATTTTCATATGTCCTCGGTGCAACTATCACGAAATATTACCCAGGCTCGGAATAAAAATCCGCAGAAAGATAGTCGTATGGTCGGCCCCGTCCGACTATACTTCTCCGCTCACTGGTTTTATTTTAATTTTACTTATATTGGATATTTTCACTTCCAGAGGACTAACATAAAAATGTTCCCAAATATTTACCTTCTAGTACAATAATTTTTATTTTCAAATTCCACAAACGCATAGTTTCCATATTATTCCCCCCCAAAAAATATTTGTGTGTTTTTATGGTCGTGTTAAGGTAATTTTGTGGTTCATATATTTGCAACACTTTGCCATAACCAATTTTTCGAACATCTTGGCCAATATCTATGAAAATTTGGCCAAACCAAAATGCCATTCATGGTGAGAAACATTCAGACAAACGCACAAACTTATATACACACACATATATGTATATCTGTGTATTTATTGTACAGTTTGGCAAAGTGATGATGCGATGAAGTTGTTTTCATCTGGCATGGCCAAGCGCCAACTTAGCTACCAGCCAACAGAAGCAAAAAAAAACATTGAAGCAACTATCTCGATATGCTTCTCCTTCGTCTTGTCTACCTAAATTGATATAATAAAGTCATGAATATTAGACATAGAGCAGCTATTCCTGGTCATGGCACATTGTTGTCAAATAGTTTTCAGCAAATATGTACATATTTATGTAGACATAAAGAAACTGTGGTAAAGAGAGAGGTGAAAAAGAAACAATAAAAACGAGGTTGCCTTTTCACAAAAAGAAAAGAAAAGACTTTAAACAGGCATGAATTTTTATACCCTACACAACTATGTTGTCAGGGTATTATAGCTTTTTGCAGCCCCAAGAGTTTGTAACGCCGCGAAATATTGGACCTAGACCCCCCTTTAAGTATACCGATCGTCATATCTCGACTAGCTGAGTCGATCTAGACATGTGTGTCCGTCCGTCCGTCTGTCCATTATAATTGGTAAACACGATACAGGCCACAGTTATGGACCAGCCTTCACGAAATTTTGCATGTAGGATGGTTTCTGGCCAATGAAGAGCCCTACTGTTTTTGGTAAAGATCGGTTAATATTTAGGGGATGAAATGGACCAAAAACCTTATTTTTGTCTGATTTTCTGGTCGCTTCAGAGGCCGCCATTATGGCCCAAACATCGCATTGTTCAGGGAGAAGAGGATCGGGCCAAAGAATAAGTAGGGTCAAATGGACCCTGACTTTTATGTGAAAATTGACAAAATTTGTATTCTATGGCGTATATATTTACTCCTGAAGGACATAGACCCGAGAAGTTGATAGTATATCCAAGAGGAGTGGTTGACTTTTAAGTTGATATCAAATATATTTTCGTATGTACTCGGATGTGGGAGTTACACTTAAATATTGACAGGTGCTTACGTATTCAGATATTATTTAGTAACCAATTACCGCACTAGATGGCGGAAATATAGCGCTGATCACTTGGAAATTTTCCAAGGACAACGCCTGTAATGTTCGGTGATGATCAGATAATAATATTGGGATGAAGTGGATCGAAAACTTAATTTGTTGTGTTTTTCTTCGAGTCGATCTATAGGCCACAATTGAACGCCAAACATCACAACACAACCCCCGGTGGAAGGGAATCTGGAGAAGTAATTAGAAGTGCTGTACTGAATATTTGTAATATTTGTTGATCTCTAGTCGGTCAAGAGGGTGTAAATATCGAGAAATATTGCCCAAGCTCTGAACATGGAGCCACAGAAAGTTAGATTTTCGTAGAAGTTGTGTAGTGTATCATATGGTCGGCCCCGTCCGACTATACTGCTCCGTTCACTGGTTTAAAAATATTTTTTAGAGCAGCTACCATAGCCTTGGATTTTTCTACCTTTCACCACACTGGTATTATGTCTTTGTGCATATGTTTGTAACAGGCAAAAGGAAACGAGACAGACTCATAGTTCCTTCTGAGAACATGCATAGAATCACTTTCTGAGTCGATTTATGAATGTCCGTCCGTCTGTTGGTGTTAAATTGGAAACAAAGTACAGGTCGAATTTTTAATCCGATTTGGATAAAATTTGGCATACGTCACTTATTTGGGCCAAGGACCATCCCTATTAAAATTGGGAAAAATCGGTTCAGATTTTGATATAGCTCCCATATACAGTTTTGTCCGATTTAAGTTAAATGGGGCACCAATGAACCCTATATATCTTTCGATTTGTACGAAATTTGGCACATCGTACTGAATTAAGTCTAGAGTGATGTGTGCTAAGTTTCGTGAAAATCGGTCCAGATTAAGATATAGCTCCTATATCTATTTTCGTCCGATTTATGCAAAATGGTGCACCAAAGTCCTATATATCTTTCGATGTGCATGAAATTTTGGCAATGAATTAAGACTAGAATAATGTTTGCTAAGTGTCATGAAAATCAGGTCAGATTTTGATATAGCACCCATATACCGTTTTGTCCGATTTTATGTAAATGGTGCACCAAAGTCCTTATATATCTTTCGATTTGCAAGAAATTTGGCATAGCGTACTGAATTGAGTCTAGAATGACGTGTGTCACGTTTCGAGAAAATCGGGTCAGATTTACATATAGCTCCCATATATATTTTCGTCCGATTTAAAGTAAATGGGGCACCAAAGTCCCTATATATCTTTCGAACTGCACGAAATTTGGCATAGCGTACTGAATTGAGTCAGAATGACGTGTGTCACGTTTCGAGAAAATCGGGTCAGATTTACATATAGCTCCCATATATATTTTCGTCCGCTTTTATGTAAATGGTGTACCAAAGTCCCTACATATCTTTCGATTTGCACGAAATTTGGCACAGAGTACTGTTTTAGGTCTAGAATGGTTTGTGTTAAGTTTGGTCACAATCGGTTCAGATTTAGATATAGCTCCCATATATATTTTCGTCCGATTTAATGAAAATGGTGCACCAAAGTCCGTAAATATCTTTCGATTTGCACGAACTTTGGCACAACGTACTGAATTAAGCCTAGAATGATGTGTGCTAAGTTTCGTAAAAATCGGTTCAGATTTAGATATAGCTCCCATCTATATTTTCCCCGATTTAAGGTATATGGGGCACCATAGCCCCTAAATATCTTTCGATTTGCGCGAAATTTGGCACTGCGTACTGAATTAAGCCTAGAATGATGTAGATATAGCTCCCACATATATTTTCGTCCGATTTAATTGATTGATGTGTGCTAAGTTTCGTGAAAATCGATTCAGATTTGAATACAGCTCCCATATATATTTTCGTCCGATTTAGGGTAAATGGTGCACCAAAGTCTCCATATATATTTCGATTTGCACGAAATTTGGCATAGCGTACTGAATTGAGTCTTTAATGATGTGTGGTAAGTTTCGGTAGAATGGGTTCAGATTTCGATATAGCTGCCACATATACATATATATTCGACCGATTTTACATAAGTGGTACACCAAACTCATAATATTTTTCCGATTAATACGAAATTGTGCACAACGTGTCAAATTGAGACTTGAATGACGTTATTGTGTTTTGTTGAAATTGGTGCAGATGCAGCCATAGCTTCCATATGTATTTCGAATGGGTGTCTGATTGAGATTAAATTTTTGGCAGTGCGGCGTACCTAATAGCGGTATGAACATGATCTATGAGTAGGATCCTTCGAGGGAACATTGACATGCAATTGTAAGGATACATATGTATAATATGCCCAAAGTGGTGAAGGGCATCGGCCCAGTCCGACTTTACTAATTCTTCTTACTGGTTTTTTCACATAATGCATCTTGGCAACCCTGTTGTTCTCTAACTGTCCATTTCCTTCTCTGCTCTATATTATTGTCATTTGATGTTGACCACTTTGATTGTGCCAGCATAAATTTTCCTTCACATGTAGCTGCCTTTTTGACCATGTCTATTGTTGTCGTTGTTGTTGCTGTTGTTATTGAGTTTATTCAAGTCACTTGTCAATAGTAATAGACTTAAATGGACAACTAAAATATGACCATAAGCTGATTATTTTATTTTGTTGTATTTTTTTCAAACTTGGCAAATGTTCGAATCGGGTTGCTACGATTAATCACCGAGTTTTATAGGAGATAGGGGGGAAATTATTTATTTGCATTAAATTGTTTAGTTTTATTATTTTCCAGAATATGTTGAAATTTTATGGTAATGCGGGCAAAGTTGAATTAAACATGATTTAAAAAAATTATTTAGAATTATTTGAAATTGTGGGATAATCCGAGCTTGGGGAATTGCTAGCCATTTGGTGGATTTATTTCTGAGAAGTGGTGAAGTAATTGCGTGGATTTTTTAAAGAAGATTTTTGAAGGACCTCCACAAGGTGTGGATTTTATAAAGAATATTTTTTTCAAGGCGTGGATTTTTTAAAAAATATTTTTTGACGCCTTTTTAAGGCCTAGATTTTTAACAAATATTTTTTGAAGCCTTCTCAAGGGGTGGATTTTTTAATGAATATTTTTTCGAAGCCTGTTCAAGGCGTGTATTATTTAAAGAATATTTTTTCGAAGCCTTTTCAAGACGTAGATTTTTGGAAGAATATTTTTTCGAAGCCTTTTCAAGGCGTGGATTTTTTAAAGAATATTTTTTCGAAGCCATTTCAAGGCGTGGATTTTTTAAAGAATATTTTTTCGAAGCCTTCTCAAGGCGTGGACTTTTTAAAGAATATTTTTTCGAAGCCTTCTCAAGGCGTGGATTTTTTAAAGAATATTTTTTAAGGACCTTCTCAAGGCGATGATATTTTCAAGAATATTTTTTAAGGACCTTCTCAAGGCGATGATATTTTCAAGAATATTTTTTAAGGACCTTCTCCAGGCGATGATATTTTTAATAATTTTTTTAAGGACCTTCTCAAGGCGATGATATTTTCAAGAATATTTTTTAAGGACCTTCTCCAGGCGATGATATTTTCAAGAATATTTTTTAAGGACCTTCTCAAGGCGATGATATTTTCAAGAATATTTTTTTGAAGTGTTTTTAATGCGTAAATTCTTTAATGTTTTGTAATCTATATTAATTTTCCAAGGTCACTTGAAGGATGACACCTCTTCTATACCTATCCTAAGGTAATTATAAATATTCTCAAAACTTTTTTCTATTGGCAAAAAACAAATATTACGAAAAATATTTTTTGTTTCAAAATCCTCAACCAAAAACACTTAAACTCAAATTTTATTTCGCAATCACGCCGATTTGTATTCATATTTAGTTACCACGTTAAAATAAGGAAGGAACAAAAGAAATAACAGCTCGTTTAACTGAAATCAATTTAACTTTTTGGGAGAATGAAATACAAATAAACCATCAGCAGGACACACAGAAGGAGAGGAAGGCAGGGGAGAGAGAGTGGGAGAGAGAGAGAATAAAGAACCACGAAATAACACTTAAACTGTGGCAATAAAACTTTTGCCAATTTCAAATAGCCAAAAACTGAAATAAACTCCAAACCAATAACCAAGACCTAAGGCAAGCCAAAATAGATGGAGAATGAAAGACGAGGCAGGACAGAGACTCTGACGACAACAATTGTCTAAAAGGAATATTTATGATAACAACGACAGCAGCAACAAAATGCGATGCAATCCAGGACATAAATTTGCCCAAAACAGAAAATTTCACAGCTACAACTAACACCTCCCTCTCCAGCTATCCCTACCTTATTCCCTTTCAGCCCCTTTGGAGACACTAAATCCAACGATTTTCAAAAAAATCTATGTTGAATACTTCGACATTTGTGTTGAAATTTTTTTGGTGGGTTCACATTTTGCAGCACCCCAGAACGACAACTTTAAGTTGCAACAATGAATGTGGCATAGCATAATCTAACGGTTTTTTCGTGCTACTCTCCTCCACTAGTTTATGGCCAAACAAAAGTTTAGATTTTCGACTACTTTGTCCGAACTAGAAATAATTTTTATTGGACTACGAATGAAATAGTTTTTGGCCAAAAACTCCAGTTGATGCCAAAAGCGGAGGAGGTGGAATTGGAGGTGAAAGAGTTGGAGCTAGGGCAAACGACTAATGCAAACAAAAAAGTTGGCATTAAAAGCATAATCAAAATGTATGGCATCGAAATTGGAAAAACATTTGTTTATGGATGTGACAACATGAATTGAAAATGTTTTTTATACGAAAAACTAAAAAAAAATAATTTCAGGAAAATTATAAAAAAGGACACGCTATGATGAGCAATATAAACACTGAACAAAAATATAGGACATTAAGAAAGAATATTTTTCAGAGCCTACATAAGACGCGGATTTTTTAAAGATTATTTTTCCAAGGACCTACACAAGGCGTGGATTTTTTAAAGAATATTTTTCCAATGATGATATTTTAAAGGGACCTACACAAGGCGTGAATTTTAAAAAAAAAAAAAATCCAAGGACCTACACAAGGCGTGAATTTTTAAAGAATATTTTTCCAAGGACCTACACAAGGCGTGAATTTTTTAAAGAATATTTTTCCAAGGACCTACACAAGGCGTGGATTTTTTAAAGAATATTTTTTCAAGGACCCACACAAGGAGTGGATTTTTTAAAGATTTTTTTTTCAAGGACCTACACAAGGCGTGGATTTTTTAAAGAATATTTTTCCAAGGACCAAGGCGTGGATTTTTTAAAGAATATTTTTCCAAGGACCTACACAAGGCGTGGATTTTTTAAAGATTATTTTTCCAAGGACCTACACAAGGCGTGGATTTTTTAAAGATTATTTTTCCAAGGACCTACACAAGGCGTGGATTTTTTAAAGATTATTTTTCCAAGGACCTACACAAGGCGTGGATTTTTTAAAGAATTTTTTTTCAAGGACCTACACAAGGCGTAGATTTTTAAATAATATTTTTCAACCTACAATATTTTTATTTTTCCAAGGACCTACACAAGGCGTGGATTTTTTAAAGAATATTTTTCCAAGGACCTACACAAGGCGTGGATTTTTTAAATAATATTTTTCAAAGGACCTACACAAGGCGTGGATTTTTAAAGAATATTTTTCCAAGGACCTACAGACCAATAAGCGTGGATTTTAAAGTATAAGCGTGGGTTTTAAAGAATATTTTTCCAAGGACCTACACAAGGCGTGGATTTTTTAAATAATATTTTTCCAAGGACCTACACAAGGCGTGGATTTTTTAAATAATATTTTTCCAAGGACCTACACAAGGCGTGGATTTTTTAAAGAATATTTTTCCAAGGACCTACACAAGGCGTGGATTTTTTAAAGAATATTTTTCCAAGGACCTACACAAGGCGTGGATTTTTTAAAGAATATTTTTCCAAGGACCTACACAAGCCGTGGATTTTTTAAAGAATTTTTTTTTTTTCAAGGACCTACACAAGGCGTGGATTTGTTAATGAATATTTTTCCAAGGACCTACACAAGGCGTGGATTTTTTAAAGATTATTTTTCCAAGGACCTACACAAGGCGTGGATTTTTTAAATAATATTTTTCCAAGGACCTACACAAGGCGTGGATTTTTTAAATAATATTTTTCCAAGGACCTACACAAGGCGTGGATTTTTTAAATAATATTTTTCCAAGGACCTACACAAGGCGTGGATTTTTTAAATAATATTTTTCCAAGGACCTACACAAGGCGTGGATTTTTTAAATAATATTTTTCCAAGGACCTACACAAGGCGTGGATTTTTTAAATAATATTTTTCCAAGGACCTACACAAGGCGTGGATTTTTTAAATAATATTTTTCCAAGGACCTACACAAGGCGTGGATTTTTTAAATAATATTTTTCCAAGGACCTACACAAGGCGTGGATTTTTTAAATAATATTTTTCCAAGGACCTACACAAGGCGTGGATTTTTTAAATAATATTTTTCCAAGGACCTACACAAGGCGTGGATTTTTTAAATAATATTTTTCCAAGGACCTACACAAGGCGTGGATTTTTTAAATATTATTTTTCCAAGGACCTACACAAGGCGTGGATTTTTTAAATAATATTTTTCCAAGGACCTACACAAGGCGTGGATTTTTTAAATAATATTTTTCCAAGGACCTACACAAGGCGTGGATTTTTTAAATAATATTTTTCCAAGGACCTACACAAGGCGTGGATTTTTTAAATAATATTTTTCCAAGGACCTACACAAGGCGTGGATTTTTTAAATAATATTTTTCCAAGGACCTACACAAGGCGTGGATTTTTTAAAGAATATTTTTCCAAGGACCTACACAAGGCGTGGATTTTTTAAAGAATATTTTTCCAAGGACCTAAATATTTTTCTTTGTAGTGTCCTTTGAAGTCGTATATTATGCCTGGCATTTCATCTCCATTAATTTCCATTTTGTGTGTTGAGTTTTTTTGGCTAAGGCACCCAGCTGCCTGAATGTTGCCAATTCTGACACTTGACCATAATAAATCAAAGTTCGCATTAAAGTTTCATTGTGACAGAGATAGAGAGAGAATCTGGAAGAGCTTTGCGTAGTTATTTTAAATTTTTCTGTGACCTTTTCCAAGAATGCTTTGGAGTAATTGAAAATGTCAGGGGAAAATATATTTAAATGATGAAATAAAAATCGGGATATCTTCATCGAAAGTAGAGACCAAAAAAGATATTAATAGATTTTCAAAAGAGATCCGTATAAAGAGCTCTTAAAAGGGTCGAGGTCTATATTTTTGTGGCATGTTGGTCTCTAATCTCTCGGTGTGCTGTCTAAGCCTTTCCGTCTCCGAGATTCCTTAAGAAACTGATGCTAGAAAAATATACACTTGTCGTTTATGGTCTCATCTTCATTTTCCATAAATTCCACCAATATGTGCATGGTTTCTAAGGGGTTCGAAAACTGGATTTCTCATATGTGGGAGTAAAAATTCAAAATAACTTCCTTGGTCACCGTCAGTTGTCTAGACTCACGACCCAAAAATGTAATTAAAACAAAGACAATTTTCTCCCATCTGATACACCTGCTGTCGTCATGCAACACCACCTACATGCATGTGACCACACTACCCACCATTTCCACCTCGCCCCTAACTCATCCTCCTCCCATTCATTTGCCAATAATTGTCTTGACAATTTAATCCCAATTTCATTTCAAAAGTTAACCGGGAAGAAGACCAGCGACTAATGGATATTCATATAACGACATTGTCAAGACACCAAACTGCCAACAAGATTGTCAATTATTGAAAGCGCCAACGACACTTTGACAACAACAGCAACAACAACAACGACGACGACCAGAAAACGTAAAAGGATGGCCACTGAAAATGCCTTGACGCATGGTGGGCCTGCAACTTCTATGTCTTGATTTTAAATTTTTGCTGTTCGGTGCGAGTGCGAAAATCACGTTCGTTTAGCAAATACGCCAGCAATGAATGAATGAACGAACGAACGTATGAATGCAACGTGTAGCTTGCCACTGCTGTTGCATCAACTTGTAAGAATAACAACAACAACACCAATATGTAGACACTTTCAATCAAAATGTTGCCAGTTGTTGGTGATGCGAAGTGCATACCAATGACGACGACGACGAAGGCGATGATGATGAGGAGAATGTAAGTTGATGTTGCAAGTTGTCGAAGTGAGGTATTAAAGTTGCAGATGTGGCCAAAATGATAACTGCATATCTATAGACATTTTGTTAAGAGCATATTTTTAATGGCGTGGATTTTTATACCCTACACAACTATGTTGTCAGGGTATTATAGCTTTGTGCAGCCCCAAGAGTTTGTAACTCCGCGAAATATTGGTCCTAGACCCCCCTTTAAGTATACCGATTGTCATATCTCGACTAGCTGAGGTGATCTAGACATGTGTGTCCGTCCGTCCGTCTGTCCATCATAATTTGTAAACACGATACAGGCCACAGTTATGGACCAATCTTCACGAAATTTTGCATGTAGTATGGATTATGGCCAATGAAGATCCGTATTGTTTCTGGTAAAGATCGGTTGATAATTAGGGGATGAAATGGACCAAAAACTTTATTTTTGTGTGATTTTCTGGTTGCTCCAGAGGCCGCAATTATGGCCCCAACATCGTGAAATTTTACATGGAAAAGGGGATCGGACCAAAGAAAAAACATGCCTGTTTTGATAAAGATCAGTCAATATTTAGCGGGTCAAGTGCACCCTGACTTTTGTGTGAAAAATTACAAAATGTGGATTCTATGGCGTATATATTTAATCCTAAAGGACATAGACCCGAGAAGTTGACAATATATCCAAGAGGAATGGCTGGCCTTTAAATTGATACCAATTATATTGTCGTGTGTTCTCGGATGTGGGAGTTATACTTAAATATTTACAGGTGCTTACGAATTCAGATATTATATAGTAACCCTTACCACACTAGAGGGCGGAAATATAACGCTGATCGATATACGAAATTTTCCATGGGGTTCCAGTTATGGTCAAGGACAGCGCTTGTAATTTTCGGTGATGATCAGATAATAATTTTGGGAGGAAGTGGACCGAAACTTAATTTTTTGCAATTTTTCGAATCGATATATAGGCCACAGTTACAAGCCGATCATCACAATACGCTGAAATCAATCTGGACAAGTAATAAAAAGGGCTGTACTGAATATTAGTAATATTCGGAAAAAATGTCAGTGTATGGAGGATGTGCTGTTGACCTCTAAGAGCGTGCAAATGTCACGAAATATTTCCCAGACTCGGATTAAATTTCTTTAGAAAGCTGGAATTCTGTCGTAGTTGTGTAGGGTATCGTATGGTCGGCCCCGTCCGACTATACTGCTCCGCTTACTGGTTTAAAAATATATATTTTTTAATGACTATAAACAGACGTTGTTTTGTATACCCTTCACCACACTGTGGTATAGGGTATTATGTCTTTGTTCATATGTTTGTAGCAGGCAAGAGGAATCGAGATAGACCCATGGTTCCTTTTGAGAATGTGCATAGAATCACTTCCTGAGTAGATTTACGAGTTTTTGTTAACAGAGTACTGAATTAGGTCCAGGTCGATGAAAGCGAAGTTTTGTTGGAATCGGTGCAGATTTAGATAGAGCTCCCATATATATTTTCGTCCAATTTAATGTAAATGGTGTACCGAAGTTCCTATATATCTTTCGATTTTCATGAACTTTCGCCTTGAGCCTAGAATTGAGCCTAGAATAATGTGTGCTAAGTTCCGTGAAAATCGGTTCAGATTTAGATATAGCTCCCATATATATTTTCGTCCAATTTAATGTAAATGGTGCACCGAAGTTCCTATATATCTTTCGATTTGCACGAAATTTGTCATAGCGTACTGAATTAACTCTAGAATGATGTGTGCTAAGTTTCGTGAAAATCGGTTGAGAATTAGATATAGCTCCCATATATATTTTCCTCCGATTTAAGGTAAATGGTGCACCAAAGTCCTTAACTAGCTTTCGATTTGCACGAAATTTGGCACAGAGTACTGGAGTGAGCCTAGAAAGATGTGTGTTAAGTTTACTGAAAATCGGTTCAGATTTAGATATAGCCCCCATATATAGTTTGTTCGATTTGCACGAAATTTTGCACAACGCACTGAATTGAGATTAGAATGATGTGTGCTAAGTTTCGTGAAAATCAGTTCAGATTTAGTTATAGTTCCCATATACATTTTCGTCCGATTAAAGGTAAATGGTGCACCAAAGTCCCTAAATATTTTTCGATTTCCATGAAGTTTCGCACATCGTACCGAATTGAGCCTACAATGAAGTTTCGTGAAAATCGGTTCAGATTTAGATATAGCTCCCATATATATTTTCGTCGGATTTTTAGTAAATGGTGCACTAAAGATTCATAGCTGGGCCTATTGACAAAACGTACGGAAGTTAATATAAATTAATCTCTGACAAGTTCCATTAAAATCGGTTCAGATATAGATATATCATAGCTTCCAAATATAATTTCGACATAGTCATGTTAATTGTACACCAAGTAATCTATGCATGTATAATTGAGATTAAATTCTAAACCATACAGCATATCAAATAGCGAATGTCAACTTTGCTTTAAATCGATTTACAAAATTTAGCAAAGGTTGCAGAATGATATGTGTAGGGATTGATGATATTTAATTTCATTCAATTTCATGTCAATGTTCCTTCAAAACGGCCACGTCTGTTAGAATACATATGTAGAATATGCCCAATGTGGTGAAGGGTGTCATATAGTCCGACTTTACTACTATCCTTACTGGTTTAAAAATATTTATTTAAAAACTATAAACAAGACGTGGATTTAAAAAAAATATTTTCCAAGACCTCTCAAAGCGTCGATTTTTTAAAAAAATATTTTTCCATAACCTCTCCAAGCGTGGATTTTTTAAAAGAATATTTTCCCAAGACCTCTCCAAGCGTGGATTTTTTAAAAGAATATTTTCCCAAGACCTCTCCAAGCGTGGATTTTTTAAAAGAATATTTTCCCAAGACCTCTCCAAGCGTGGATTTTTTAAAAGAATATTTTCCAAGACCTCTCAAAGCGTTGATTTTTTAAAATAACATTTTTCCAAGACCTCTCCAAGCGTGGATTTTTTAAAAGAATATTTTTCCAAGACCTCTCCAAGCGTGGATTTTTTAGAATAATATTTTTCCAAGACCTCTCCAAGCGTGGATTTTTTAGAATAATATTTTTCCAAGACCTCTCCAAGCGTGGCTTTTTTAAAAGAATATTTTTCCAAGACCTCTCCAAGCGTGGATTTTTTAAAAGAATATTTTTTAAGCAGCCATCCAAAGGAGTAAATTTTTTGGAGAGTCTGAGTTCTATAAAGCCGTGGATTTTTAAAAGAATATTTTTTCCAAGACCTCTTGTTGTTTTTAAACAAAAAAAATTTAAGTGTTTTTCAAACATACTACCCCAAAAATAACACTCTCCATTCTTCTTTATCACACTCTCGAGTTAGAGAAACGCAATTGCTTTTAACCTCCCCGCTTATTGATAGTTGCCAAACGCTCCTTTTGCGGAATGATGCGTCTTCGTAAGCTATAAATAATTTATGTGCATAAAATGAAATCTTTTGACACTGTTAACCCTCAGCACTTAACACTTGGTTAATTCGCTATTATCCAGCTAATGATGCTCAACCCCAAAAAAATTGCCAAAACGACAACGACGAAGAAGAAGAAGAACATGGAAATATACACAGAGAAGCAAAAAATGAGAAAAAAAAACATCTCAGAATTATTGATGACTTTTTCCACTTGACTAAGTTCGCATTTAACTAACATAGATCGTTGTAACGCAAGCACCATTAGCCCCAGCACCACAAAGACCCATCTACAACACAGCATCGTCTTTGACACAATTACAGAAACAAATAACTGATGGGGAAGGAGAAGATTTATACTAGCTGTTCCTCCATTGTGGTGGAGGATAACTGAACAATTGTTTTAATGACTTAAAATACAGTTACAAATAAATTTTGAATGTTTGCCTGGGAAAAAATCCACGTCGTGTGGAGATCCTTAAAAAATATTCTTTTAAAAATCCACGACTTGTGGAGGTCCATGAAAAATATTCTTTTAAAAATCCACGCCTTGTGGAGGTCCTTGAAAAATATATTTTTTAAAAAGCCACGCCCTGTGGAGATCCTTAAAAAATATTCTTTAAAAAATCCACGCCTTGTGGAGATCCTTAAAAACTATTCTTTAAAAAATCCACGCCTTGTGGAGATCCTTAAAAAATATTCTTTAAAAAATCCACGCCTTATGGAGATCCTTAAAAAATCCACGCCTTGTGGAGATCCTTAAAAAATATTCTTTAAAAAATCCACGCCTTATGGAGATCCTTAAAAAATCCACGCCTTGTGGAGATCCTTAAAAAATATTCTTTAAAAAATCCACGCCTTATGGAGCTCCTTAAGAAATCCACGCCTTGTGGAGAAAAGTGGCTCAAAAAATATTCTGTAAGAAATCCACGCCTTGTGGAGAATGGTGGCTCAAAAAATATTCTTTAAAAAATCCACGCCTTGTGGAGATCCTTAAAAAATATTCTTTAAAAAATCCACGCCTTGTGGAGATCCTTAAAAAATATTCTTTAAAAAATCCACGCCTTGTGGAGATACTTAAAAAATATTCTTTAAAAAATCCACGCCTTGTGGAGATCCTTAAAAAATATTCTTTAAAAAATCCACGCCTTGTGGAGATCCTTAAAAAATATTCTTTAAAAAATCCACGCCTTGTGGAGATACTTAAAAAATATTCTTTAACAAATCCACGCCTTGTGGAGGTCCTTAAAATATTCTCTAACAAATCCACGCCTAGTGGAGACCCTTAAAAAATATTCTTTAACAAATCCACGCCTTGTGGATGTCCTTAAAAAATATTCTTTAAAAAATTCACGCCTTGTGGAGGTCCTTAAAAAATCCACGCCTTGTGGAGATCCTTAAAAAATATTCTTTAAAAAATCCACGCCTTGTGGAGATCCTTAAAAAATATTCTTTAAAAAATCCACGCCTTATGGAGATCCTTAAAAAATCCACCCCTTGTGGAGATCCTTAAAAAATATTCTTTAAAAAATCCACGCCTTATGGAGATCCTTAAAAAATCCACGCCTTGTGGAGATCCTTAAAAAATATTCTTTAAAAAATCCACGCCTTATGGAGATCCTTAAAAAATCCACGCCTTGTGGAGATCCTTAAAAAATATTCTTTAAAAAATCCACGCCTTATGGAGATCCTTAAAAAATCCACGCCTTGTGGAGATCCTTAAAAAATATTCTTTAAAAAATCCACGCCTTGTGGAGATCCTTAAAAAATATTCTTTAAAAAATCCACGCCTTATGGAGATCCTTAAAAAATCCACCCCTTGTGGAGATCCTTAAAAAATATTCTTTAAAAAATCCACGCCTTGTGGAGATCCTTAAAAAATATTCTTTAAAAAATCCACGCCTTGTGGAGATCCTTAAAAAATATTCTTTAAAAAATCCACGCCTTGTGGAGATCCTTAAAAAATATTCTTTAAAAAATCCACGCCTTGTGGAGATCCTTAAAAAATATTCTTTAAAAAATCCACGCCTTGTGGAGATCCTTAAAAAATATTCTTTAATAAATCCACGCCTTGTATGAGATCCTTAAAAAATATTCTTTAAAAAATCCACGCCTTGTGGAGATCCTTAAAAAATATTCTTTAAAAAATCCACGCCTTGTGGAGATCCTTAAAAAATATTCTTTAAAAAATCCACGCCTTGTGGAGATCCTTAAAAAATATTCTTTAAAAAATCCACGCCTTGTGGAGATCCTTAAAAAATATTCTTTAAAAAATCCACGCCTTGTGGAGATCCTTAAAAAATATTCTTTAAAAAATCCACGCCTTGTGGAGATCCTTAAAAAATATTCTTTAAAAAATCCACGCCTTGTGGAGATCCTTAAAAAATATTCTTTAAAAAATCCACGCCTTGTGGAGATCCTTAAAAAATATTCTTTAAAAAATCCACGCCTTGTGGAGATCCTTAAAAAATATTCTTTAAAAAATCCACGCCTTGTGGAGGACCTTGAAAAAATATTCTTTAAAAAATCCACGCCTTGTAGAGGTCCTTGAAAAATATTCCTTAAAAAATCCACGCCTTGTGGAGATCCTTAAAAAATATTCTTTTAAATATCCACGTCTTGTGGAGCTCCTTAAAAAATATTCTTTAAAAAATCCACGCCTTGTGGATATCCTTAAAAAATATTCTTTAAAAAATCCACGCCTTGTGGAGGTCCTTGGAAAATTATTCTTTTAAAAATCCACGCCTTGTGGAGGTCCTTGAAAAATATTCTTTTAAAAATCCACGCCTTGTGGAGTTCGTTGAAAAATATTCTTTTAAAAATCCACGCCTTGTGGAGGTCCTTGAAAAATATTCTTTTAAAAATCCATGCCTTGCGGAGGTCCTTGAAAAATATTATTTTAAAAATCCACGCCTTATGGAGGTCCTTGGGAAAATATTTTTTAAAAAATCCACCCCTTGTGTAGGTCCTTGAAAAATATTCTTTAAAAAATCCACGCCTTGTGGGGGTCCTTGAAAAATAGTCTTTTAAAAATCCACGCCTTGTGGAGGTCCTTGAAAAATAGTCTTATAAAAATCCACGCCTTCAGAAGACTTGAAAAAATATTTTTTAGGAAACCCAAGACTTAAGAAGCCTTGATAAATATTCTTAAAAGGAACAAAAAAACAAATAAAAATTCCTATTATTCAAATTTTCTCAACCCATATCCTTTATATCCTTTTCATAGTTAAACACTTTGTTACAACGTTTATGTTAATTACCAATAATATTTGCAGAAAAACCTAATTTCCCTTCTTTGTCAAGTTGGAAATTTTCTGTGTCCTCGTACTCTATCCCTGTCTCTCTCTCTCGCTCAACAATCCACACACTGTTGTATAAATAATGGAAATGGAAAATTAATGGATTTTCTTGTGTGTTTGGGAAAACAGAGACTAAATGAATGGTGGTGTGCCACCAAAGGGAGCTCCAGCAATTTATCTATGAGGTTACCATGCCATACATCCTCACTCGTCCTGTACACCATCCACACTACAGCCATGGCTTGCCTTTGCCTGTCATTATGTTCCGCAGTAGTAGTAGCAGCAGTAATAACAAGGCCATTATCGTCAGGACATCCTTACAAGTGGAACAATTGAATAATAAGTTATTATCGACTGGTTACAAACGGATGCTTCATTCGAACTTCATTTATTCATGTTATCCTTGTTGCCTTTACATTATTAATAGGTCCTTTGTGTGTGGGAAGAAAACGAGAAACCGAGTTATGTTTTTGGGTTAGGCAATGTGGAAGGCCTTAAATGTGCGATTAAAATGGATATTAAAAGGGGTCGTGAAAAATGTTTTACACATACACACACATAGTTCTGAATAAATACGAAATAAGTTTATTTTTCTTTGCAGAAAGTGTATACCACTGTTTTGAGTTTGGTTTTCCTTTTTCCTCTCCTAATGAGTATGTGTTGAATGTGAGTCCTGTAGCAACACTTCAATATGTGTTTAATGACTGTCACGCAATGCCCTTCCTTTCCATGTTATTTATGTCATTCGAGTCATTAACTTGTTGGCTATTTGACTCATCTCCAAAACGTTCTTTGGCATAGTACTTGACTTACTTACTTGCCTGCAGGTCGGAAGCCAAGCAAACAATTTTCCAGAATATTTCAAGAAACTTCGTATAACGTTTTCAGGGCTATTAAGTCAATAAAATACATGTTACTCTGCCGGTCTTTATAAAACCCATCAATATTAAGACGAGCCAAATCCTTCAACTGGGCGGAGATATCTCTCTCAGATCCCAGTGAATTTTTACTGAAATGTTTTGCTGGGTTATGTTGACGCCAAGCAAATGTTTGACTAACAAACTGTCAATAATTTGATTAACGATGCAACAACGTAACTTTTTTTCTTGTCTTGCAAAAATTTCCTGGTATTTGTTGTTACATTAAGACACTTACGGACACACACACACGACGATATTTCAAATAAATGAGCTTTACATAAACTGTAATTAGCTGGAAGAAATATGAGATCATAATTCAACAGCTGAGACGTGGATAGAAAAACCAAAAATGACAACAAATATTCGTTAAAAACTCCATGCCTTGAAAGGACTCAGAAAAATATTCTTTAAATAATCCACGCCTTGAAAGGACTAAGATTGCTTTAATCCACAACTAGAAAAGACTCACACAAATATTCTTTAAAAAATCCACGCCTTGATTGAACTCAGAAAAATATTGTTTAAAAATTCACGCTTTGAAAGGACTAATCTACACCTTGAAAGGACTCAGAAAAATATTCTTTAAAAAAAAGTTTTTTTTAGATCCTCGCCTTATTGGGTTCTTTAAAAAAATTCTTTTAAAAGAACTTCTTTGATGGTCCTTGAAAATATATTCTCATTTTATTTAATTTAAATACCATGTTAATGCCTCAGAACCTGGGCACATTTACTACAAATTGTTGTTGTTGTTCCTGCTGCTGTTGTTATTTGTTGTACATGCTTGTAATTAATAACCAAATGATTTATGGCCAAGTTTGTCTTGGCTGTTCGTTCGGTCGTTCGGCAGGCCGCTAGTTGTTGCTTTTTGATATTTACTTCGAGTACAAAATATTGTTTATTTTTCAGGAAATTTATGTTTTATATATTCATGTTGGTGTTGTAATTGCTTGCTACCTTTGTTGTTGTAAAATGTTAAAATAAATAAACACAAAGGAATGGAATTTCTACCCTGCACGGAGAACCCATAAAATACATTACTACATATTTACATATAATTGTACTATGCAAAATTACAAGGAGCCGAACAACAGCAACAACAAGAAACACCAACAACAACATTGTAAAGTAATGCCATATCAGAAACACTTAATATAATCTTAAGATTGCTTTAATACCTGGACTTTAATTTAATGGCACGAACGGCTCTCTAACACTGCCAGCATTCATAATTGGAGTGTTTGTTATAAGAAATTGATTTAATCTCAGCTAAGAGGATTATCAGAAAATACTCTCCGGCTGGCCATAATTAAAGATTTATTATAAGGATTTTACAGCAAAGATTACACGACCAGCAATAACAACAATGAGGTGTGAAATAAGTTGTTTTAATCTTCAGCAGGGTGCTAAAAGGCTAGCAAAACAATTTTTATGGTTTTTAGAGATATCAAATTAAGATTATAATTTTCGTTTGGGGTAATTGAATTATGTCAAATTAAACAAAAACGCAGATTTTTTAAGTAACAATTTTCAAGGACCTACAAACATTTTTCAGGGATCCAAATAAGGAGTGGATCATTTAAACAAATATTTTCAAGGACCTATATAAGGCTTGGTTAATTTAAAGAAATATTTTCAAGGATATTTTCAAGAACCTACATAAGGCTTGGAGTATTTAAAAAGATTTTCAAGGACCTACATAAGGCCCTACATAAGGCGTCGATTATTAAAAAAGATTTCCATGGACCTACATAAGGCGTGGATTTTTTAAAAGAATATTTTCAAGGACCTCTATGAGGCGTGGATTATTTAAAGAATATTTTCAAGGACCTCTATGAGGCGTGGATTATTTAAAGAATATTTTCAAGGACCTCTATGAGGCGTGGATTATTTAAAGAATATTTTCAAGGACCTCTATGAGGCGTGGATTATTTAAAGAATATTTTCAAGGACCTCTATGAGGCGTGGATTATTTAAAGAATATTTTCAAGGACCTCTATGAGGCGTGGATTTTTTAAAATAATATTTTCAAGGACCTATAAAAGGCGTGGATTTTTTAAAAGAATATTTTCAAGGACCTATAAAAGGCGTGGATTTTTTAAAAGAATATTTTCAAGGACCTATAAAAGGCGTGGATTTTTTAAAAGAATATTTTCAAGGACTTATAAAAGGCGTGGATTTTTTAAAAGAATATTTTCAAGGACCTATAAAAGGCGTGGATTTTTTAAAAGAATATTTTCAAGGACCTATAAAAGGCGTGGATTTTTTAAAATAATATTTTCAAGGACCTATAAAAGGCGTGGATTTTTTATTTAAAAATATTTTTAATAAAAATTTATATTTTAAATTATTTAAACATAACTCATAAAATATGAATGACTATATTTCAGCTCTGCCTAGTACATTTACAAATTTATTGACAAAGGACATGGATGCGAATAACAAATACGCTTTGTCCCCTAGAAGTAGGTGGAAACTGAGGGGAACAAACGAGTTTGATGCCCATTTTTTACAGCAACAACTTTCCACCGATTGCCACTCCACTCAAATGACTCCAAACTTTATGGCCAGTCAGTCAGTCAGCCATCCTAAAAGCCTTTCATGCTTTACTCGAAGTAAAAAATTAAAATTATGAACACCAAAACAATCCCCTAAGGACTCAATGCTCATTAAAAATTAAGCAGGGAATACAAAGCAGACTGGCCTGCCTCCGACCAGTTGGACATTGTAGCAAGCAGGACAACAGCTCAACAACAACAGATATGTAGGTAGCCAATGGTTTTCCATGGCAGTCCAACTCCGGCATTTACGGACCGCTGCCGTTAAACTTGAATATGAATATTTAATGCAAATATTTATAACAAGAACAGTAACAACAACAACAGCAAAGTTAACAGCAACAAATATTAGCACATTATTGCGTTGCTGATTTTCAAGTAGCACCGCACTGAAAGTGTTATGTACCAGCAACAGTTCCAACAACCAGAAGAACAACAACAACACCACTGCCACAACAGCCACAACTTGCAGTTCACATAAAAATAGGTAGTAAATTGCCCCAGCACGCAAACAAAAGCGATAATAATCGCCTTTAATAAATTATTGATTCGCACCAGCCCCAAAACCAGAGAAGCAGTCAACCAGGCAGGCAAGCAGCTCCCCCGGCTAACAAAGGACCCACATAAT
Organism: Musca vetustissima; assembly: GCF_032173495.1. Taxonomy (NCBI): domain Eukaryota; kingdom Metazoa; phylum Arthropoda; class Insecta; order Diptera; family Muscidae; genus Musca; species Musca vetustissima. Next base: position 37,351 of record NW_026886425.1, on the reverse strand, counting down.
TGAGCAGTGATATCCCAGTAAACAATTTGAGAAGGGGAAATCTTGAGATTTTTTTATGGACCATAAACCAAGGCATGGATTTTTTAAAGAATATTTTACCAAGGACCAACACGAGGAGTGGATTTTTTAAAAAATATTTTTTCAAGGCGTGGATTTTTTAAAAAATATTTTTTCAAGGCGTGGATTTTTTAAAAAATATTTTTTCAAGGCGTGGATTTTTTAAAAAATATTTTTTCAAGGCGTGGATTTTTTAAAAAATATTTTTTCAAGGCGTGGATTTTTTAAAAAATATTTTTTTACAGGCGTGGATTTTTTAAAAAATATTTTTTCAAGGCGTGGATTTTTTAAAAAATATTTTTTCAAGGCGTGGATTTTTTAAAAAATATTTTTTCAAGGCGTGGATTTTTTAAAAAATATTTTTTCAAGGCGTGGATTTTTTAAAGAATATTTTTTCAAGGCGTGGATTTTTTAAAAAATATTTTTTCAATTCGTGGATTTTTTAAAAAATATTTTTTCAATTCGTGGATTTTTTAAAAAAATATTTTTTCAAGGCGTGGATTTTTTAAAAAAATATTTTTTCAAGGCGTGGATTTTTTAAGAAATATTTTTTCAAGGCGTGGATATTTTAAAAATATTTTTTCAAGGCGTGGATATTTTAAAAATATTTTTTCAAGGCGTGTATATTTTAAAAATATTTTTTCAAGGCGTGGATTTTTTAAAAAATATTTTTTCAAGGCGTGTATTTTTTAAAAAATATTTTTTCAAGGCGTGTATTTTTTAAAAAAATATTTTTTCAAGGCGTGTATTTTTTAAAAAATATTTTTTCAAGGCGTGTATTTTTAAAAAATATTTTTTCAAGGATCTACACAAGTCGTGGATTTTTTAAAAAATATTTTTTCAAGGCGTGGATTTTTTGAAAAAATATTTTTTCAAGACTTGGATTTTTTAAAAAATATTTTTTCAAGGCGTGGATTTTTTAAAAAGTATTTTTTCAAGGCCTGGATTTTTTAAAGAATATTTTTCAAGGCGTGATTTTTTTAAAGAATATTTTTTCAACGCGTGGATTTTTTAAAGAATATTTTTTCAAGGCGTGAATTTTTTAAAGAATATTTTTTCAAGGCGTGGATTTTTTAAGAAATATTTTTTCAAGGCGTGGATTTTTTGAAAAAATATTTTTTCAAGGCTTAGATTTTTAAAAAATATTTTTTCAAGGCGTGGATTTTGTAAAAAGTATTTTTTCAAGGCGTGGATTTTTTAAGAAACATTTTTTCAAGGCGTGGATTTTTTAAAGAATATTTTTTAAAGAATATTTTTTCAAGGCGTGGATTTGTTAAAGAATATTTTTTCAGGGCGTGGATTTTTTACAAAATATTTTTTTAAGGCGTGGATTTTTTACAAAATATTTTTTGTTCAAGGCGTGAATTTTTTAAATATATTTTTTCAAGGCGTGGTTTTTTTAAAGAATATTTTTTAAAGAATATTTTTTCAAGGCGTGGATTTGTTAAAGAATATTTTTTCAAGGCGTGAATTTTTTAAAGAATATTTTTTTAAGGCGTGGATTTTTTAAAGAATATTTTTTCAAGGCGTGAATTTTGTAAAGAATATTTTTTCAAGGCCTACATAAGCATGGATTTTTTAAAGAATATTTATACCCTTCACCACACTGTGGCACAGGGTATTATGTCTTGGTGCATATGTTTGTAACAGGCAAAAGGAAACGGGGTAGACACATGGTTCCTTTTGAGAATATGCATAGAATCACTTTCTGAGTCGATTTATGCATGTCCGTCCTTCCGCCTGTAGATGTTAAATTGTACACAAAGTACAGGTAGCATTTACGATCCGATTTGGATAAAATTTGGCACAAGTCACTTATTTGGCCCAGGCACGAACGCTATTGAAATTGAAGAAAATCGGTTCAGATTCAGATATAGCTTCCGTATATAGTTTCGTCCGATTAAAGGTAAAATGGGCACCAAAGTCCCTATATATCTTTCGAATTACACGAAATTTGGTATAGTGTACTGCATTTGGTCTAGATTGATGTATGTTTAGTTTCGAAAAAATCGGCTCAGATTTAGATATAGCTCCCATATATATTTTCGTCCGATTTATGGTAAATGTTTTGAATTAAGTTTAGAATGACGTGTGTCAACTTTCGAGAAAATCGGGTCGGATTTAGATATAGCTCCCATATATATTTTCGTCCGATTTAAGTTAAATGGGGCTCCAAAGTCCCTATATATCTTCAGCTTTACAAGAAATTTGGCATAGGGTACTGAATTAGGTCCAGAATGACGTCTGTTAAGTTTCGAGAAAATCGGTACAGATTTAGATATAGCTCCCATATATATAGTTTTGTCGGTTTTATGTAAATGATGTACCCAAAAACCCTATATATCTTTCGAATTGCCCGAAAGTTTGTATAGTGTTTTAAATTAAGTCTAAAATGGCATGTGTCAACTTTCGAGAAAATCGGTTCAGATTTAGATATAGCTCCCCTATATATTTTCGTCCAAAGTCCCTATATATCTTCAGATTTACACGGAATTTGACAGAAGGTACTGAATTAGGTCTAGAATGATGTGTGCTAAGTTTCATGAAAATCGGAGCAGATTTAGATATAGCTACCATATATATTTTTGTCCGATTTAATGTAAATTGTGCACTAAAGACCCAAAGTTTGGCCGACTGGCACACAATTTTGTACAATGTACTGATGTTACTACAACCTTTCGTGTGTCATGTTTTTTAGAAATCAGTTCAGATTTACATATAGCTCCTATATATATATATATATATATATATATATTCCATCGAAAAGGCGGCGTCTGTTAGGATAGATATGAGGAATATACCCAAGGTGGTGAAGGGTATCATAGGCATAGATTTTTTAAAGAATAGTTTTTCAAGGCCTACATAAGACGTGCATTTTTAAAGAATAGTTTTGAAGGGAGTTTAAAAAATGTCGCCATTCTCTGCTCCCAAATTGTTTACTGGACCTCTCCACTTAACCATTTTTAACCACATTATGATTATGGACTTTAACAAATAAAGGGGGGCCCTTTATGTGTATCACTCGTGTTCGTTTTGTACATTTCAACATAAAAATACAAAGTTATTTTTCTGAACTCCCCTCTTTCCGCAAAAAACAGCAACAACAAGTTTTGTATCAAAATGTTCCGCAAAAATACATTTGCATTTCCAGGGTGTTTCGTTTGGCAATTTTGTGCGGTTGCATTGTTTATTAGATTCCTTCACTGGAATCATTTATATCTGAAATTTAAAAGTGAGGTAGTTATCACAGAAAAACACAGAGATAAAGTTGTGGCAAAAAAACTCCACTCCACTTTGCAAATCTAAAAGTTTTTTTATTGCTACCAAATGACCACAATTAAATTATTAGGGCTGGAGAGAATAACAATATTTCAAATTTACCGTTTTGAAATGCGTTTGAATAAATCGCTATTAGGCAGTCAGGTTGCCAGCAAAGCAAGAAATCAGCATTTAATTTGGGATATTTTTTTTTGGTGGTGGTGGAGGGTTTGCCTGATCAAGTAGCGGCCCGCATTGTTAGCGGTTAAGGTGTTAAACACTGGCATTGATTGTGATTGAATCAAATATGCTTATGGGTAACTATTTGAAAAAAGTGTGCATAATGATAGTGCTAATTCAGGTATGGGAAAGTCAGAGCACTAAGGATATAAGCCTTGAAAATCCACTCCTTGTGTATGTGCTTGAAAAAATATTCCACAAAAAATCCACGCCTTGTGTAGATCCTTGAAAAAATATTCTTTAAAAAATCCACGCCTTGTGTAGATCCTTGAAAAAATATTCTTTAAAAAATCCACGCCTTGTGTAGATCCTTGAAAAAATATTCTTTAAAAAATCCACCCCTTGTGTAGGTCCTTGAAAAAATATTCTTTAAAAAATCCACGCCTTGTGTAGGTCCTTGAAAAAATATTCTTTAAAAAATCCACCCCTTGTGTAGGTCCTTGAAAAAATATTCTTTAAAAAATCCACGCCTTGTGTAGGTCCTTGAAAAAATATTCTTTAAAAAATCCACGCCTTGTGTAGGTCCTTGAAAAAATATTCTTTAAAAAATCCACGCGTTGTGTAGGTCCTTGAAAAAATATTCTTTAAAAAATCCACGTCTTATGTAGGCCATGAAAAAATATTCTTTAAAAAATCCACGCCTTATGTAGGCCTTGAAAAAATATTCTTTAAAAAATCCACGCCTTATGTAGGCCTTGAAAAAATGCTACTTTAAAAATTTCTCCATTATTGATTCCTACCCCCTCCCTCTTTTTCTAGAACACCAACACCTCATTTTAAGCCATCATTATTACACGCTTAATACACAACAGCAATCATCAATTGTACAACCCGAAAACCCAGTGGCTGATAAATTATTTTTACCGAAAAAAGTTTTAAGGCTTTTTCAGATTTGTTATATTTTTGTTTACAAAACCACAAGTAGCAATCATCATCATTGCTGGTACTGATTATTGAAATTTGTTTTGTAAATATAATTTACACTCAAGATAAGACCTAGCTGACTGTCTGAGCTCGGCTGGGCCACAAAACGGCCAAAAGGCTAATTCGGCTGGTTAGCGAAAGACAAATTTGCGCCAACACAGGGTGATGGTGGCCAATTGAAAATGGTGTACATTAAAGGTGATTATCGCCAACAACCAGAAAACAACAACAACGCAATAACTTCAATTGAAAATTACAAAGAATGCCCCAAGATTTTAGATTTTACCGTGAAAATTGTGTAAAGATGCCAAATAAAAAGTTTAGATAATAAGCTCTTGGAAATATGAATAATAAATATTGTTTTAAGATTAAGGAGTTTGAACAAATTAATTTTGGGATTTGGAAAGTAAATTACAAATTATTACATCTCTGTACATATTTCGACAGAATCGATATTTTTCTTGGTATTTAAAAGAATAATTTTTAAAAAATCTACGCCTTCTTGGTACTAAAACCAGTAAGGAAAGTTCAAAATTCGAACGGGGCCGACTATATGATACCCTTCACCACTATGGGTACATACAACAGGCGCTAATATATAAAATATCCTGTATATAGAATAGACATTTCGTGCAAATCGAATTATATATAGGGACATTGGTGCACCAGTTTTATAAAATCGGACGAAAATATATATGGGAGCAATATCTAAATCTGGACCGATTTTCACGACACATGGCAGATATCACTCTAGACCCAATTCAGTATACTATACCAAATTTCGTGCAAATCGAAAGATATATAGGGACTTTGGTGTACCTTTTACATTAAATCGGACGAAAATATATATGGGAGCTATATCTGAATTTGAACCGATTTCCACGAAACTTAGCACACATCATTCTAGACTTTATTCAGTACACAATGCCAAATTTCGTGCAAATCGAAGAATATATAGGGATCGCTCACATTAAATCGGACGAAATTATATATGGGAGCTATATCTAAATCTGAACCGATTTTCAGGAAACTTAAAACTCATCATTCTAGGATCAATCAAGCACGGTGTGCGAAATTTCGTGTATATCGAAAGATATTTAAGGACTTTGGCGCACCATTAACCTTAAATCGGATGAAAATATATATGGGAGCTGTATCTAGATCTGAACCAATTTTCACGAAACTTAACACACATCATTCTAGGCATATTTCAGTACGCTATGCCAAATTTCGTGCAAATCAAAAGATTTGTATGGACTTTCAGGCACCATTTACATAAAATCGGACGAAAATATATATGGGAGCTATATCTAAATCTGAACCGATTTTCAAGAAACTTGGCACTTTGGTGATCCATTAACATAAAATCGGAATAAAATATATATGGGAACTATATCTAAATCTGAACCGATGTACACGAAACTTAGCTCACATCATTCTAGACTCAATTAAGTGCGCTGTGCCAAATTTGGTGCAAGACGAAAAATATATAGGGACTTTATTGCACCATTTATATGAAATCGGACGAAACTATATATGGGAGCTATATCTGAATCTGGACCGATATTCACGAAACTAGGCAGACATCATTCTAAGCTCAGTTTAGTACGTTAAGCCAAATTTCGAGCAAATCGACAGATATATAGGGTCTTTGGAGCACCATTTACCTTAAATCGGACGAACATATATATATATAAATCTGAACCGATTTTCCCAATTTCAATAGGGTTCAGCCTTGGGCCAAACAAATGAGATGTGCCAAATTTTATCCAAATCGGATTATAAATGCGACCTGTACTTTGTTTAAAATTTAACACCAAAAGACGGACAGACGGCCGGAAATGCATAAATCGACTCAGAAAGTGATTCTATGCATATTCTCAAAGGGAATTATGGGTCTATCTCGTTTCCATTTGCCTGTTACAAACATATGCACAAAGACTTAATACCCTGTACCACAGTGTGGTGAAATTCTGAACGGCCGAATATATTTATGCCCTACACAGCTATGTTGTCAGGGTATTATAGCTTTGTGCAGCCCCAAGAGTTTGTAACGCCGCATATTGGTCCTACACACACATTTAAGTATACCAATCGTCATATATCGACTAGCTGAGTCGATCTAGACATATGTGTCCGTCCGTCCGTCAGTCCATTATAATTTGTAAACACGATACAGGCCACAGTTATGTGCCAATGAAGACTGCTATTGTTTTTAGTAAAGATCGGTTAATATTTACGGGTTGAAATGGACCAAAAACTTTTTTTTGTCTGATTTTCCTATCGCTCCAGAGGTCGCAGTTATGGCCCAAACATTGCTAATTTTTACATGAAGAAGGGGATCGGCCCAAAGAATAAGCATGGTCAAATGACCCAGACTTTTGTGTGAAAAATTTTAAAATTTTTATTCAATGGTCACCGACAACTCCTATAATTTTCGGTGATGATCAGATAATAATATTGTGATAAAGTGGACAGAAAACTTTTTTTGTGTTTTTTCGAGTTGATCCAAAGGCCACAATTGAAAGCCGAACATAACAACACAACCCACGGTGAAGGTAAAGAGAGTGCAAATATTGCCGAAGATCAGAATACACAGAGTTAGATTTTCGTGGAAGTTGTGTAGGGTATCATATGGTCGTCCTGTTCCGCTCACTGGTTTTCAATGTGTAAAGTATTCGTCAGAGGGAATAATTGTAATAATAAATGTGAATCTTTCCCTGGTGCGTATTCGTGCTGTCACAACGTCTACGTCTAGGTCATATGAAGTCCCTTTTTCTTTAGGAGATAATATCATGGTCTGGGTGAAATTTTTCATGAAAAAAGTATATGGAATATATAACAGAGAGAATAATTAAAATAAGGAATTTGATTCATACCCATAGTGTGTATATGTGCTGTCACAACGTATACGCCCCCGATTTCAATGAATAAAATTAAGCTATTTGCAATAGGGAATTTAGGAGAAGGTATGTCAGAACCGGAGCCTAGATTAAAACCAGTGAGCGGAGCAGTATATTCGGACGGGGCCGACCATATGATACCCTACACAACTTCCACGAAAATCTAACTTTCTGTGGTACTACATTCTGAGCTTGGACAATACTTCGCCATATTTGCACCCTCTTGACGGCTAGAGGTCAACAAATATTATTATTACTAATATTCAGTACAGCCCTTCTAACTACTTGCTCAGATTTCCTTCACCGTGGGTTGTGTTGTGATGTTTGGCTTTCAATTGTGGCCCAAAGATCGACTCGAAAAAACACAAAAATAGGTTTTCGTTCCACTTCATCCCAATATTATTTTCTGATCATCACCGAAAATTATAGGCGTTGTCCTTGACCATACCTGGATCCTCAAGGAAAATCAAAGCGATCAGCGCTATATTTCCGCCTTCTAGTGTGGTAATAGGTAACTAAATAATATATGAATACGTAAGCACCTATAAAAATATTTAAGTGTAACTCCCACATCTGAGTACGTACTACCATATAATTGGTATCAATTTAAAGGTCAACCACTCCTCTTGGATATACAATTAACTTCTCGGGTCTATGTCCTTCAGGGGCAAATATATAGGCAATAGAATACAAATTTTGTAATTTTTCACACAAAAGTCAGGGTCCATTTGACCCGCTATATATTGACCGATCCTTATCAAATCAGGCATGCTTATTCTTTGGCCCGATCGCCTTCTCCATGTAAAATTTCCCGATGTTCGCGTCGTAATTGCGGCCTCTGGAGCGACCAGAAAAACCGACAAAAAATTAGTATTTGGTCCATTTCATCCCCTAAATATTAACCGATCTTTACCAATTAGCCAGAACCCATCCTACATGCAAAATTTCGTGAAGATTGGTCCATAACTGTGGCCTATATCGTGTTTACAAACTATAATGGACAGACGGACGGACGGACGTACACACATGTCTTGATCGACTCAGATAGTCGAGATATGACGATCGGCATACTTAAAGGTGGGTCTAGGACTAATATTTCGCGGCGTTACAAACTTTTGGGGCTGCACAAAGCTATAATACCCTGACAATATAGTTGTGTAGCGTATAAAAATAACACAGAGAATAATTTAAATAAAACATTTTTTATTCCCATGGTGCGTATATGTGCTGTCACAACGTATACGCCCCCGATTTCTATTAATAAAATAAGCTATTTGCAATTGGGAATTTAGGAGAAGATAAGGTAGGTAGGAAGGTAGATTTTTAAAAAATACAAATTATTTCAAATAGTAACAAATTATACTTTTATTTTATTTATTTATTTTTTTGTCCTCTGTCGTCAGTGTTTTTTTATACCCTTCACCACACTGTGGTACAGGGTATTATGTCTTTGTGCATATGTTTGTAACAGGCAAAAATAATCGAGATAGACCCATGGTTCCTTTTGAGAATATGCATAGAATCACTTTCTGAATCGATTTATGCATGTCCGTCCGTCCGTCCGTCTGTCCGTCTGTCCGTCTGTTGGTGTTAAATTGTAAACAAAGTACAGGTCGCATTTATGATCCGATTTGGATGAAATTTGGCACAGCTCATTTGTTTGGCCCAAGGACGAACCCTATTGAAATTGGAAAAAATCGGTTCAGATTTAGATATAGCTCCCATATATATTTTTGCCCGATTTACGGACTTTAGACCCTGAAAATCTTTCGATTTGCACGAAATTTGGCATAGCGTACTGAATTGAGCCACGAAAGATGTGTGCCAAGTTTCGTGAAAATCGGTTCAGATTTATATATAGCTCCCATATATAGTTTCGCCCGATTTACGGACTTTAGACCCTGAAAATCTTTCGATTTGCACGAAATTTGGCATAGCGTACTGAATTGAGCCACGAAAGATGTGTGCCAAGTTTCGTGAAAATCGGTTCAGATTTAGATATAGCTCCCATATATAGTTTCGGCCGATTTTTGGTAAATGGCGTACCAAAGCCCCTATATATCTTTCGATTTGCACGAAATTTGGCATAGCGCACTGAATTAAGTCTAGAATGATGTGTGCAAAGTTTCGTGAAAATCGGTTCAGATTTAGATATAGCTCCCGTATATATCTTCCTCCGATTTAAGGTAAATGGTGTACCAAAGTCTTTATATATCTTTCGATTTGCATGAAACTTTGGCATAACGTACTGAATTGAGGCTAGAATGATGTCTGCCCAGTTTCGCGAAAATCGGTCCAGATTTAGATATAGCTCCCATATATAGTTTCGTCCGATTTCATGTTAATGGTGCCCCAAAGTCCCTATATATCTTTCGATTTGCAGGAAATTTGGCATAACGTACTGAATTGAGACTAGAATGATGTCTGCCCAGTTTCGAGAAAATCGGCCCAGATTCAGATATAGTTTCGTCCGATTTCATGTAAACGGTGCACCAAAGTCCCTATATATCCTTCGATATATTTGGATAGAGCTTCCATATATATTTTCGCCCGATTTTAAGTAAATTGGACATCAAACTCTTCATGCTAGTCAGGTTGTCATCAAATTTTGCACAACGTACAAAATTGAGCATAGAATTACGTAGTTGCGTTTTCTAGAAGTACAGACATAGCCCAACAGATAACCTATTTATATTTGATTCAAGTCGATTTATATAACTTATGGATATATAGGTAGATTCACATTTAGATAAATATCACATATTTTATTTCATCCAATTTCATGTTAATAGTCCTGTTTAATATATCCATAGTGGTGAAGGGTATCATATAGTCGGCCCCGTCCGACTTTACTACTTTCCTTACTGTTTTTTTTTTTTTTTTGAAAAAAATTTTTCTGAAGAGAACACTACGCAGGGATTTTAAAAAAATGACACCTACCTTATGAGTGTACAAAAAATTCCCTATATATCTTTCGATTTGCATGAAATTTGGCATAGCGTACTAAATTAAGTTTGGAATGATGTGTGCAAAGTTTCGTGGCAATCGGTACAAATTTAGATTTAGTTCCCATATTTAGCTTCCCCCGATTTTAGGCAAATAGTCCACTAAAGTCCCTGGAAATCTTTTGGTATAGCGTACTGAATTAAGTCTAGAATGATGTGTGCAAAGTTTCGTGACAATCGGTTCAGATTTAGATATAGCTCCCATATATATTTTCATCCGATTTAAGGTAATTGGTGTACCAAAGACCCTATATATTTTTCGATTTGTACGAAATTGGGCATAGCGTACTGGCATTTGGGTCTATAATAATTTGTTCTAAGTTTCATGAAAATCGGTTCAGATTTAGATATAGCTCCCATATATATTTTCGCCCGATTGTAGGTAATTGGTGCACCAAAGTCCCTGGAAATCTTTTCACGAATTTGCACGAATTTTGGCATAGCGTACTGAATTAAGTCTAGAATGATGTGGCAAAGTTTCGTGAAAATCGGTTCAGATTTAGATATATCTCCCATAAATATTTTCGTCCGATTTTCTCTTTGTTACAAGAGACATTTGGGTTTGAAAGGTTTTTTGTATAGAAGCAATAGCTTCTGGGGAGAATATTCTAACAAAAAACTAAGGGAACTTATGAGGATCAGTGGCGTGATCCGAAACTATAGTCTTCCCTGCCTTACACCTCGGCAATCAATGCCATACATTCCCAACTAATAGATCGTTGTTTTTTATAAAAACAATATACAAATGGTATCCCAATTAAACCGCCAACACTACTGAAGTACTGAATTAAGTCTAAAATGATGTTGCTAAGCTGCGTGAAAAGATCCATAGCTAGGCCGAATGACACAACGTACTGAAGTAATATAAATTAGTCTCTGGCAATTTTCCCTGAAATCGGTTCAGATATAGATATATAACAAAAACGCGTCGTCTGTTGGGATACATATGTAGAATATACCCAAAGTGGTGAAGGGTATCATATAGTCGGCCCAGCCCGACTTTACTACTTTCCTTACTGGTTTTTAAAAGAGTCTTTGCCTTGACCCATATGCACTTTCACTTATTACCAGCAGTTTTCCAACCTGTCCAATACAATTATTATTATCCCGACTATGCTCGATGATGTTTTCGTCAGTTTAATTAAAACATTTGCAGTGAAGAACAACCAAACAACAACAAAAATATTAAAACAATTCCGCAAGTTCTCGTTTTTTATTAACTCATGAATTTTTAAAATTGTTGTACTTCGAATTTTTATATTCACCACATCTGAGGGAAGGGGGATTTCTCCTCTTGATGATATTTTTTGCTTTCATTTCCAGAACATTTGTTGTAGTTGTTATAGCTTTTTTGCCTCGCAGACATTTGTTTCGCTTCGTTCTGCTGAACACTTTTTGCGACTCATTCGGACATTGTAATGACTGTTTTGAAGTTGAATGTTGTGACGTTTTGTTTTTCCTTCTCCTTCACTGGATTGTTTCTGACTTGACCAACTGGTCGGTCGAATGGTTGACATATTCCTGGTCATTGCATGCTGGGTTCTTGATGGTCAATTCTGTTTTTTTGCGTTATGTTTTTTGTTTTTTTTCGTTTATCTCAAATTATTCCATGGATGACAACTAAATTGATTTAATGTCTTCAGTTTTTGCTGCTGCTTCTTCTTCTTCTTCTCCTCTGTGCTTTAGATTTTTCGCTCGTTTATGGTTGAAGAACGTGATGACAATTGTTGTTACTGTTGTTGGTTTTTGCGATATTTATCCTTGTTATATTGTTGTTAATTTAAACATTGATGACATTTTAAAGTGGTTATTCCAATTTTTTTCTCGTGCCAACCGAGAGACAAGAAAAGTGAATGTTGTCGTCGTTCCGCTCAAAGAGCCAAACAACCTCTAGGTGGTGCTTAACATCTTTGTTAATTGACAATTTATTGGCAGTTAGAGTTTTTTTGTGCGCTGTGTGGAATTGCAGTATTCCTCAAGGGAAATTTATGAATTGAGCTGGAGAGCATAACCAGGTTAATTGAATTGATTTTTTAAAAAAATGGTTACAGAGTTAGGTTTAGTTCGAGATTGAAAGAGAGGAGCGCCTTGAAAAAATTATCTAAAAAAATTCCAGCCATCAAAGAGTAAAGCCAAAATATTCTTTAAAAAATCCACGCCTTGAGCAGGTGGTTGAAAAAATATTCTTTAAAAAATCCGCGCCTTGTAGAGGTGCTTATAAAAATATTCTTTAAAAATCCACAGCTTGTAGAGGTCTATGAAAAACTTACTTACTTACTTAGCTGGCTTGTGACAGAACTTTCGTTCCATAAGCCGAGCTTAGAAAAGATTTCAAGGCGCGTCGGTCTTTTGCTCAGTTTTTCCAATTTGAAAGACCATTTTCTGCGATATTGTCTTCGACTTAATTTTTCCAACGTATTCTTGGCCTTCCCCTTCTGCGTGAACCATCAGCTGGTTCGCTTGTATACGCCTTCTGGGCTTGGGAATCTTCATACATTCTCACAACATGACCCAGCCAACGTAGTCGCTGCAGCTCAATTCGTCTAACAATGTCGATGTCCGAGAATAGCTGGTACAACTCACTGTTCATTCGACGGCGATATTCACAGTCAACGCAGATCGGCCGATTGATATTTCAGAGAATTTTTCCCTCAAACACTCCAAGAGCTACCTCATCTGCTTGCGTAGGTACCCATGCTTCAGATCCATATAATAAACACTCCAAGAGCTGCCTCATCTGCTTGCGTAGGTACCCATGCTTCAGATCCATATAACAGCACGGGTAGTATCAGCGTCTTGTAGAGTGTGAGTTTGGTCTGGTGGGAGGTGGCCTTGCTTTTGAGTTGTTTGCTCAGACTATAGTAGCATCGGTTGGCCATCACTATTCTTCTCCGAATTTCCACACTGATGTCATTCGTTTTATTTATGGCGGTACCAAGGTATATAAAATCTTTCACTACCTCGTATATAAAATCATTCACTACCTCGAAGCTGTAGTTGTCTAGTTCCACAGTCTACTGGACGTCTTGCGCGTTGATACCATCAGCTTGGTCTTTTCGCCGTTTACTGCCAGACCCACTTTGGCAGACTCCTTCTTAATTTGTTCAAAGGTGGCTGTTACCACTCGCAATGTTCGACCCATTATGTCGATGTCATCGGCGTAGGCAGGTAACATGTGTTGTTTGGTGTACAGAGTGTCATTTCTGTTCACTTTTGCCTCTCGTATGACCTTTTCCAGCAGGATGCTAAAAAGGTCACACGACAAACTGTCACCTTGTCTGAATCCTCGATCGGTATTAAAGGGCTCAGAGAGATCCTTTCCGACTTTAACTGCTGATCTTGTGCCTGTTAAAGTTATCATGCATAGCTAAATTAATTTTGCAGGAGTGCCAAACGCAGACATGGCTTTATACACTTCTGAGCGCATAGGGCTGTCGAATGCGGCTTTATAGCCGACGAATCGGTGGAATGTGTCGATGTGTTTTTCGTGGATTTTTTCCAGGATTTGGCGGAGAGTGAAAATCTGGTCAATGGTGGATTTGCCAGGTCTGAAGCCACATTGGTATGGTCCAATTATGTCATTGGCCATTGGCTTCAGTCGTTCACACAGTACGCTGGATAGCACTCTATATGCGATGGGAAGGAGACTTATTCCTCTATAGTTGGCACATATCGTCTTGTCTCCTTTTTTGTGCACGGTACACAGGATGCTGAGGTTCCAATCATTGGGCATGCATTCTTCTAGCCAAATTGTACTAATCAGCTGGTACATGCTCCTGACCAGCATCTGTCCACCAGTCTTGAATAGTTCGGCTTGTAACCCATGGGTACCTGCTGCTTTATTATTCTTCAGCCGATTGATTGCTATTCTGACCTCATCTTGGCTAGGTGGTATACACTCTATACCGTTATCTATTATTGGTTCTGGGGTATCCACTTCACCGCTACTATTTGATACCAGAAGTTTTGCAAAATGTTCCTTCCAGATCCTCAGCACGCTGTCTGTATCTGTCACCAGGTTTCCTTCTTCATCTCTACATGAGGATGTGCCTGCACCAAAGCCTTCGGTTTGGCGTTTTACCCGTTGGTAGAAGTTTCGGATTTCATTCTGACTTCTGTACATCTCGATTTGCTCACGCACACGTTTTTCTTGTTCTTTCTTCTTTTTTCTGAAATACGTTTCTCCTCTCTCCTTTTCTCCCGATAATACTCCATCGCATTACGCATTGCTTCTGTCCGTAGGGTTGCCCTATACGCTGCGTTTTTCATATCAGTAGCATTACGACACTCCTGATCATACCAAAAAATCCACGCCTTGTGGAGGTCATTAAAAAATATTCTTTAAAAAAAATCCTCGCCATGTGAGAACCCTGAAACACATTCTTTATAAAATCCACGCCCTCAGAGAGCCTTCAAAAATATTCTTTAAAAAATCCACGCCTTGTGAGAACCCGGAAAAATATTCTTTAAAAAATCCACGCCTTGTGAGAACCCGGAAAAATATTCCTACAAAAACCACGCCTTGTGAGAACCCGGAAAAATATTCCTACAAAAACCACGCCTTCTAAGATCCTTGAAGAATTTTTTTTTTCCTCTGTCCTTAGCCCTTTTTTCTTCAGATATTTTTTCCATCACTTAAAGGGCCCTTATCTCATATATGTACATAAATTTGTGAGGATATTACAACCTATTTGACAAATTCTACTATTATTTAGTAGAACAAACATTTCATTCAATCTCAAAATATTTCTTTCTTGTAGGACTTATTTTCATCATCTAATCGTCAGCATCCTTCGAACATGACTGCATACCTCCGCTCCACTCCATGTCATGTCATTCTCAAGTAATTTGCTGGAAGATTGTCAGCCCCGGTTGCCAGCTGAAGACTGGTATGAATTTCTAATTACTTAGCTAGAATTTCAATCTAGGAAATTATACTAAGAAGAAGAAGAAGAAACTTGCCTTTGGCCTGTGACATGAAGTCCTGCTCTTTTAGTAATTTGTTGCCGTTGTTGTTGCTGTTTTGTTACCAGCGATTGTCATTTCAATTTGCACTTCCGAAAAAAAGCGGACGGGCGAACGAACACTTTGAGACAAAAAGCTAGAACAACAACAACGATAAACATTAACATTACGAATAGTAGCTTGTAATCAGAAATTACAATTCTAAGTAATCTCTTAATGCTCTTCTTTCATTTTTTTCCTCTTACAAGGATATATCCTTGTAATATCCTTGCTATGGTAGTAGTATCCTTCTTTTTGGAATGTTTAATTCTTAGATGGCATCGAAAAAAGGGGACGACACAAATATAAATGAAAGTGTTAATATAAATCTTTTCCAGGAAAAAGGAGAGAGCAACAGAGAGAGAGAGAGAGAGAGAGGAAGAGATGGAGAGTAAGAATCTTAAGGACCAAATGAATAAACACACACTTATGAACAAATAAATGAACAACGAACGAAAAGCTAACAATTACTTTTGACTTACATTAAAATGAAATGCTTAAAGGACAAATATGTATGAATATGTATGTGTGTATGAGTGTGTGTGTCATCTCTGAAAAACTAATACAAAAGTAAACTATTAGGCTTAAGGTAAATTCCTTTAATGTTAATAAGGATCCAGTATCTATAGAAGGATATAATTGATGTAATGGCAATGACAAATGTAGTTATTAACGAAATGTATTCTAAGGATTAAAGGATACAAATATTACAAGTATATAATTGTTCTACACACACACACACATATTTAAAAGGATATACAACATTTCGTTAATTTGAAACAATAATTATGAGAGGCCTGAGAAGAATTCTATTGAATTTCAAGGACCGAAAAAGGCATGGATTTTTGAAAGATTTTTTTTTTTTTCAACGACTACCAGAGGCGCGGGAAATGTTAAAATGACGTAGGTGATGATAGATACCAAGCAACGGCTCTGATTGGCTTTAACATGGCGAAGTCCAGGCTTATCTTGGTCCTTCTTTCATCTCAATTGTGGACATTGACCACACCACGGTGTTACCTGGGGTAACTATTTTCATCATCCATTGAAATAGTGAGCTGATATGTGCTGCGAGTTCACCCATAAGAACTATAAAAAATGGATTGAGGCATCGGGTTAGTTGCCCACACTCGGAAAACCAAACCTACTAGGAAAAAGCAAAGAAAAAGAAAACCGAACCCCCCCTAATGTTGACGACCCCCGCAAACGTATAAAGGACCACGATCTGCGAATCTGCACTTGGAATGTGCGCACGTAGTAAAGAACATGCGCAGTTTTCACCTTGGCGGATGTACTCAGGAAGTACAAAGCCGACGTTATTGCCTTACAGGAAATGAGATGGAAATGGACTGGCGTAAGTAAATCAGATGATTACGCCCTGTATTATAGCTGTCATGAAACGAGACGTGAATTTGGCTGCGGATTTATGGTTAATAGGAGAATAAAATACCTCCAGATTCCAGATTCACTGCAGTAGATGAGCGAATTGCTATAATCCGTATAAAAGCGAAGTTCTTCTGCATCAGTCTTATTTGCGCCAATGCTCCGACGGAAGACAAAAATGAACAGATCAAAGACATTTTTACGAGCGTCTAGAAACAGCATGTGACCGCTGTCCTGGGCATAACATTAAAATCCTGCTAGGAGATTTTAATACAAAAATCGAAGGGAAAATATCTTTGGCCCCATCGTCGGAAAACTCAGCCTTCATGATAAAACATCAGAGGTTGATTGACTTTGCGGCAGCAAAAAACATGGTAGTTAGCAGCACCAGATTCAAGCATCTCGATATACACAAGGCCAACTGGATTTCTCCTGATCAAGCAACGAGAAATCAAATTGGTCATGTTGTGATACACGGAAGGCATTCATCCAGTGTTTTAGACGTTCGATCCCTACGAGGAGCGAATATCGATTCGGACCACTACCTTGTGGCTGCCAAGGTTCACACTCGTCTTAATGTTGCAGCAAAGGTGCGATCTAAGCACGGAAACTCGACGTCGAAAAGCTGCAAACGCAACAGGTAGCAGAAACCTACTCCGCTCAACTTACCCAACTACTTGACGAAAGCACCCCTTGTCCCGATAATAGTATAGAAGCACAGTGGCAAAGAATTGCCCACTCACTACAAACTGCAGCAAAAGCAGCACTTGGGTACTAAAAACCACCATCAAGAAATCCATGGTACGATCAGGAGTGTCGTAAGGCTAATGATGTGAAAAACGCAGCGTATAGGGCAGACAGTAACAACAAGAAATGTGATGGAAAATTATCGGGAGAAAAGGAGAGAGGAGAAACGTGTTTTCAGAAAAAAGAAGAAAGAACAAGAAAAACGTGAGCGTGAACAAATCGAGATATACAGGAGTCAGAATGAAGTCCGAAAATTTTACCAACGACTAAAACACCAAACCGAAGGCTTTGGTGCAGACACATCCTCCTGTAGAGATGAGGAAGGAAACCTGGTGACAGATACAGACAGCGTGTTGAGGATCTGGAAGGAGCACTTTGAAAAACTTCTGGTATCAAATAGTAGCGGTGAGGGTGAGGATACCCCATAACCAATAATAGATGACGGTATAGAGTGTATACCACCTAGCCACGATGAGGTCATAAAAACAAATAAACGGCTCAAGAATAATAAAGCAGCAAGAGCCGATGGGTTAACAGCCGAACTATTCGAGACTGGTGGTCAGATGCTGGTCAGGAGCATGCACCAGCTGATTAGAACAATTTGGCTAGATGAATACATGCCCAATGATTGGAACCTCAGCATCCTGTGTCCTGTGCACAAAAAAGGAGACAAGACGATATTTGCCAACTATAGAGGAATAAGTCTCCTTCCGGTGTGCAGTGTGAACGATTGAAGCCAATGGTCAACGACATTATTGGACTATACCAATGCGGCTTCAGACCTGACAAATCTACCATTAACCACATTTTCACTCTGCGCCAATTCCTGGAAAAAAACCACGAAAAACACATCGACACATTCCACTAATTCGTCGACTATAAAGCCACATTCGACTACCCTATCTATCCGTTCAGAGGTGTTTAAAGCCATATGTGCGTTTGGCATTCCTGCAAAATTAATACGGCTATGCAGGATAACTTTAACTGACACACGATCAGCAGTTAAAGTCGGAAATGACCTATCGGAGCCCTTTAATACCGGACGAGGGTTAAGACAAAGTGACAGTTTGTCGTGTGATCTTTTTAACATCGTGCTGGTCATACGAGAGACAAAAACAAACAGAAATGACACTCTGTACACCAAACAACACATGTTACTCGCCTACGTCGATGTCATCGATATAATGGGTCGAACACTGAGAGCGGTAACAGCCACCTTTGAACAAATTGGTAAGGAGTCTGCCAGAGTGGGTCCGGCAGTAAACGGCGAGAAGACCAAGCTGATGGTATCAAGATGTCCAGTAGACTCCGACCAACTGTGGAACTTGAGAACTACAGCTTCGAGGTAGTCAAAGATTTTATATACCTTGGTACCGCCATAAACAAAACGAATGACAACATTTTTGAAATTCGGAGAAAGATTGTGATGGCCAACCGATGCTACTATGGTCTAAGTAAGCAGTTTAGAAACAAGGCCACCTCCCGCCAGACCAAACTCACACTCTACAAAACGTTGATACTACCCGTGCTGTTATATGGATCTGAAGCATGGGTACTTGCGCAAGCAGATGAGTGTTTGAGAGAAGCATTCTCTGAAAGATCTATGGGCCGCTTTGCGTTGACGCTGAATATCGCCGTCGAATGAACCATGAGCTGACGAATTATGTGTACAAAGTTTCGCCAAAATCGGTTCAGATTAAGATATAGCTCCCATATATATCTTCGTCCGAATTAAGGTAAATGGTGCACCAATGTCCCTATATATCTTTCGATTTGCACGAAATTTGGCACAATGTACTCAATTAAGTCTAGAATAATATGTGCAAAGTTTCGTGAAAATCGGTTCAGATTTAGATATAGCTCCCATATATAGCTTCGCCCGATTTTAGGTAAATAGTCCACTAAAGATTTCCAGGGACATCTTTTGATTTGCACGAATTTTTTGCATAGTGTACTGAATTAAGTCTAGAATGATGTGTGAAAAGTTTTGAGAAAATCGGTTCAGATTTAGATATAACTCCCATATATATCTTCGTCCGGTTTAAGGTAAATGGTGCGCCAAAGTCCCTATATATCTTTCGATTTGCACGAATTTTGGTATAGGGTACTAAATTAAGTCTAGAAAGATGTGTGTTAAATTTCATGAAAATTGGTTCAGATTTATTTATAGCTCCCATATATATTTTCGTCCGATTTTATGTAAATGGTGTACTTAATTTCCTACCTTTCGATCTGCACGAACTTTTACATGGCATACTAAATTGCGCCAGGGGTGTGAAGATCGGCTCAGATTTAGTGAAGATCGGCTCAGATTTAGTTATAGCTTCTATATATAGTTTCGTTCGATTTTAGGTAAATTGTGCACCAAACATTCAATATTTATTTCTATTGAGACATTTTGCAGGGGGTATTAAAATAGGTCCACATTGATGTATACGGAGTTTTGTGGAAATCGGGTTAGATTTGGATATAACTAGGGTTTTTGGTAAATGGTGCACCAAACTCCCAAGGATTGTCCAAACTCCCAACATTTAGATAGGTCCATATTAATGTATATGACTCAGATTTATATAGAGATTTATATAGAGCTCTCATATATAGTTTCGTCCGATTTTTGGTAAATGGAGCACCGAGAAGCCTACGTCTGTTCCATATACACGAGCTAAAATTGTGGACAGCACGTGCTGCAGCATGCCAAACCGTATGTGCCACGGTTACTCAATTAGGTCCAGATTTGCAAATAGCTCCATATCCATTATTTTGCTCTATTTCATACAAATGGTACACAAAAGAATCCGATTGACATAACATTTTTCATAGATTTGGTTCAAATATCTAAGTAGATCACACATTTATGTCCATCCCATTCCATTTCAATGGTTGTCTAAAGATTATATGTCTGTTGTATCTACAGGATATTGTATTTATTAGCATCTCTTGTATGTATCCAAAGTGGTGAAGGGTATCATATAGTCGGCTCCGTCCGACTTTTGAACTTTCCTTACTGTCGCAATCCAGCTACGTTAGTAAGTAATTCCAGAGTCGTTAATTTTTTAAGGAATATATCCTCGGAAAATCTGTTTTTTGTTTTGCGAATTATTTTCATTGATGTATTCATATTTTACGTGCTTACCTGAACAAATATATATCGTAATTTTCGGGATATTATTTATTTTTGCATTGATCTCAAGCACGAATAATATTGAAGAACAGATTTATGGGCCAAAAAGGGCAAAAACTCAAATAAATAAAAAAACAAAACAGTAATCATCAAACTTCCTTCCCCCCTCCTCCTCATACCGCTTCAAGCAATTACAATGTCATCTAAAGATTTATTGACGCTGAAAGTGCATTTTCCCAAGAAACAAAAAGAAAAACCAGTAAGGAAAGTAGTAAAGTCGGACGGGGCCGACTATATGATACCCTTCACCACTATGGGTATATTAAACAGGACTATTAACATGAAATTGGATGAAATAATATATGTGATATTTATCTAAATGTGAATCTACCTAGATATATCGATAAAGTATGTAAATCGACTTCAAACAAATATAAATAGGTCATACGTTGGGCTATGTATGTACTTCTAGAAAACGCAACTACGTAATTCTATGCTCAATTTTGTACGTTGTGCAAAATTTGATGTGAATCTGACTAACATGAGGAGTTTGATGCGAAAATATATATGGAAGCTCCATCCAAATATTAAGCGATTTCAAGCAAACTTGTCATAGGTTAGGTTATACTAATTTCAGAACGTTTTGTTCCTATTGGTTCCTTGGTGCGTCAATTACTTAAAATATGTGAGCTATATATGTGCGAGCTATATAGAAATCTGGACCGATTTTCTCGAAACATCGCAGACATCACTCTAGGCTCAATTCAGTACGTTATGCCAAATTTCGTGCAAATCGAAGGATATATAGGGACTTTGGTGCACCATTTACACGACATCGGACGAAACTATATATGGGAGCTATATCTAAATCTGGACCGATTTTCTCGAAACTTCGCAGACATCACTCTAGGCTCAATTCAGTACGATATGCCAAATTTCGTGCAAATCGAAGGATATATAGGGACTTTGGTGCACCATTTACATGAAATCGGACGAAACTATATATGGGAGCTATATCTAAATCTGGACCGATTTTCTCGAAACTTGGCAGACATCACTCTAGGCTCAATTCAGTACGTTATGCCAAATATCGTGCAAATCGAAGGATATATAGGGACTATGGTGCACCATTTACATGACATCGGACGAAACTATATATGGGAGCTATATCTAAATCTGGACCGATTTTCTCGAAACTTGGCAGACATCACTCTAGGCTCAATTCAGTACGTTATGCCAAATTTCGTGCAAATCGAAAGATATATAGGGACTTTGGGGCACCATTTACATGAAATCGGACGAAACTATATATGGGAGCTATATCTAAATCTGAACCGATTTTCTCAAAACTTGGCAGACATCACTCTAGGCTCAATTCAGTACGTTATGCCAAATTTCGTGCAAATCGAAAGATATATAGGAACTTTGGGGCACCATTTACATGTAATCGGACGAAACTATATATGGGAGGTATATCTAAATCTGAACCGATTTTCTTAAAACTTGGCAGACATAATTCTAGGCTCAATTCAGTACGTTATGCCAAAATTGGTGCAAATCGAAAGATATATAGGGACTTTGGTGCACCATTTACATGAAATCGGACGAAACTATATATGGGAGCTATATCTAAATCTGGACCGATTTTCACGAAACTTGGCAGACATCATTCTAGACCTAAATGATTAGTCTGTACCAAATTTCGTGCAAATCGAAAGATATATGTGGACTTTGGTGCACCATTTACATGAAATCGGACGAAACTATATATGGGAGCTATATCTAAATCTGGACCGATTTTCATGAAACTTGGCAGACATCATTCTAGACCTAAATGATTAGGCTGTACCAAATTTCGTGCAAATCGAAAGATATATGTGGACTTTGGTGCACCATTTACATGAAATCGGACGAAACTATATATGGGAGCTATATCTAAATCTGGACCGATTTTCATGAAACTTGGCAGACATCATTCTAGACGTAAATGATTAGGCTGTACCAAATTTCGTGCAAATCGAAAGATATATAGGGACCGTTTACATTAAATCGGTTAAATATATATATGGGAGCTATATCTAAATCTGAACCGATTTTTCCCAATTTCAATAGGGTTCGTCCTTAGGCCGAATTAGTGACCTATGCCAAATTTCATCCAATTCGGATCATAAATGCGACCTGTACTTTGTTTACAATTTTACATCGACAGACAGACGGACGGACGGACGGACGGACATGCATAAATCGACTCAGAAAGTGATTCTATGCATATTCTCAAAAGGAACCATGTGTCTATCTCGTTTCCTTTTGCCTGTTACAAACATATGCACAAAGACATAATACCCTGTACCACGGTGTGGTGAAGGGTATAATCACAAATAAATAAAAATCTAAAAGGAAAATTCGAATCTCCATTAACAAAACAAAAGGAGAGGAAACCATGAAAAATCACATTAATTTCCATGATGATGGCACCAAGAAAACGATTTAATTTAAAATCGAATCGCAACGAAAGGAAAATTGTACATTTATGGGAGGTAATTTTTGTTTTATATTGATGTTTTGTTGTTGTTGTTTTATTTTTCCTTAAGCTCACATCAGGTGAACTGTTCGATTTATATTGCTTATTGAAAGCGATATAAAATAGCCATTTTTATTGTTGTTTGTTATTGTTGTTCTCTATGAAATTTATGGTCATTTGAAAACGTTTTAAGTATCGAAATATCCATCCTCAGCACACCACACCATTCCATACCTTACCTCAACATCCTCTCAACCATGTAATGAAAGTAAAACGTCCCCACCCCACCACACGTACAGGTCAACATAAAATTTAAACGCACATCTTAAATCAAAATCATAAAAGTACAATGTCGTTTTGTTCGGAAAGTACTTAAAACCTTCGGAACTTGAGTACATTTTTCCCCCTTGATAAACATCAGCAAAAGTGTTATAGCCCCCCTCCCCCTCCAACATCCCTTAGCTAAGCAAAACACAAAACGGAAGTTAAAAAGCACACACACACACATAACCAAGGAGTGCAGATCCTTGGCAACAAATCTACCTATCTTTGACCAGAAACAAGTAACCGAAGCTTTTATTATTGACCATATCGTTAAAACTGTTAACATCAATGAATGTGGTCATTGTGGATGATGTTTTGCCACCCACAACAGGACCAAGACAAGCACACACACACATACACTTATCCTCACTCACATAGAAGCTGTGGGCATTTATGGCCTTTACTGCGGGTTATCATAGCTTGGGGATTTTAAGATACAAAAACACCCTACAAGCAGTTTTTAAAAATTTTTTTAGGAACTATATAGGCGTTGATTTTTTAAAAAATACTTTTTTCCAGGACCTATATAGGCGAGGATTTTTTTTTAATATTTTTTCAAGGACCTATAGGCGTGGATTTTTTAAAAATAATTTTTCGAGGACCTATATAGGCGAGGATTTTTTAAAATATTTTTTCGGGGACCTACACAAGGCGTGAATTTTTTAAAAATACTTTTTCCAGAACCTATATAGGCGAGGATTTTTTTAATATCTTTTCGGGGACCTACACAAGGCGTGCATTTTTTAAAAATATTTTTAATGACCTATCATAAGGCGTGGACCTCACGAAGGCGTGGATTTTAAAAGATATTTTTTAAAGACCTATCCTAACAACGGCGTGAATTAAAAAAAACCCGTAAGGATAGTAGTAAAGTCGGACTGGGCCGACTATATGATTCCCTTCACCACTTTGGGTATATTGCGCATATTTATCCTTACATTTGCATGTCAATGTTCCCTCGAAGGGACATACGCATGTCTTTCTGCAACCTATGATAAATTGAATTTCATTCGGGCAGATTTAGAGTGGTCTGGGAGCTATATAGAAATCTGAACCGATCCTAAACATACCATACATCGTTCCAGACACACATCAGAACCCTATGCCACATTTCGTGCAAATCGAAGGATTTTTAGGAACTTGGGAGCACTATTTAGCTTATATCGGACGAAAATATATATGGGAGTTAAATCGGACGAAAATATATATGAAAGCTATATATAAATCTGAACCGATTTTCCCGAAACTCATCACACATCATTCTAGACTTAATTTAGTACGCTGTGCCAAATTTCGTGCAAATCGAAGGATATATAGGGACTTTAGTGCACCAATTATATAAAATCGGACAAAAATATATATGGGAGCTATATCTAAATCTGAACCGATTTTCATGAAATTTAATACACATCGTTCTAGACTTAATTCAGTACGCTGTGCCAAATTTCGTGCAAATCAAAAGATTTTGAGGGACTTTGATGCACCATTTACATAAAATCAGACGAAACTGTATATGGGAGCTATATCTAAATCTGAACCGATTTGTCCCAACCTTGGGTCAAATAAATGAGATGTGCCAAATTTCATCCAATTCGAATCAAAAATGCGACCTGTACTTCGTTTACAATTTAACATCAACAGGACAGGACGAACATGCATAATCGGCTCAGAAAGTGATTCTATGCATATTCTCAAAAGGAACCATGGGTCTATCTCGATTCCTTTTGCCTGTTACAAACATATGCACAATGACATAATATCCTGTACCACAGTGTGGTGAAGGGTATAAAACAGGGGGTTATAAGGGGACTACGCCTTAAGAGGGGTGAATATTAATGATTTTTGGTGGGGAGATTTGCTACCACGCTCAAGAACCTCAAAATACCAAAAAATTAGAGGTACCCTTATATGGGGACTACCAGAAAAATTTGAAATTTATTATTTTTTGTGGTGAGATTTGCTACCCAATAAGAACTCAAGGTACCGAATTTTCGGGGAATTTGGTTGAAAACGGGATCAAGGACCCCAAAATACTACTTTTATATGCGGGCTGCCCGAAAAAATGGACCTATATTTATAATTTTTTGTAGAGAGAAATTACTGCCAATTCGGTGAGAAAATCCTATCAACAAGTTGCGGATTTAAAAAAAAAACATATTTTATGGGTCTAACAACAGTCGTAGATTTTTAAAAATATTTTTAGGGTCTATAAAAAAGGTGTGGATATTTTATAAATTTTTTTGGGTCTATCAGCCTTGTTCATTAAAAAACAAATTGGGTATATTAACAAAGCTCGGATTTTTTTAAAAAATAAATTTCTTACATCTATGTACGGTATCCATTGGTCGCCTTTGCCTTTGTTATCCTCTTCTGCCTCTTCATATTTTTCTTTCCATATATTTCTTCTTTCACTTTTACGCTCTTACAGCCTGTGTTTCCTCTTTTGCTGATATTGTTGTTTTTGTTGTTATCCTTGCTGTGGAGGATACTTTAAAGGTCATTTGTTATGTTCAGCATTCACAAAAGAACTGGGATTTATATGTTTTCCCTTAACCTCAGCATAAGGAAGCCAACCAATAACAACAAAAATACCAACAAGAGCTGTAAAATTTTGAAGCTGGTACTTCGGCTGCAGCCTGGGTTGCTTTGCTGGCTAACGAAACATGTGGCCAAGATTGTTTGTGGTCATTTGGCTATAAAATGTTATATAGAAGCTATAGAATTGTATAGCTTCGTATGAATACTAAATAAACATGTGGTGAAAATGGGTTTCAAAAACAAAATGTTAATATCATCCCGATGAGGTAGGAAGGTATGAATTATCATTATCTTTTAAAATGATGGGATTTAAGTTACTGTTAAATGTCCTGTGACATATATAGTTTAAAGAAATGGTTTATAGAGGAGTTTGAGGTGATGGCGATTTCATAAACATGAGGACATAAATACAAGGGCTGCTAGAATAAACTAGGTGACCAGAGAAACAATTGAAGTGGAAGGGCAGGTTGTTGAAAAATGATTTGAAAAATCCACGGAAAAAATTATTTAAACATCATTCTGGACCTAATACAGTACCCTATGCCAAATTTCGTGCAAATCGAAGGGAATTTAGGGGCATTGGTACACCATTTACATTAACTCTGACGAAAATATATATGGAATCTACATCTAAAACTGCACCGATTTTCATGAAACTTTGCATATATCATTCTACACTTAATTTAGTATGATATGCCAAATTTCGTGCAATTCGCAAGAATTATGGGTCTATCTCGTTTCCTTTTGCCTGTTACAAACATATGCACAAAGACATAATACCCTGTACCACAGTGTGGTAAAGGCTATAAAAATCCACCCCTAGCGTAGGTCCCTGAAAAAATATTCTTTAAAAAATCCACGCCTTGTGTAGGTCCCTGAAAAAATATTCTTTAAAAAATCCACGCCTTGTGTAGGTCCCTGAAAAAATATTCTTTAAAAAATCCACGCCTTGTGTAGGTCCCTGAAAAAATATTCTTTAAAAAATCCACGCCTTGTGTAGGTCCCTGAAAAAATATTCTTTAAAAAATCCACGCCTTGTGTAGGTCCCTGAAAAAATATTCTTTAAAAAATCCACGCCTTGTGTAGGTCCCTGAAAAAATATTCTTTAAAAAATCCACGCCTTGTGTAGGTCCCTGAAAAAATATTCTTTAAAAAATCCACGCCTTATGTAGGTCCCTGAAAAAATATTCTTTAAAAAATCCACGCCTTGTGTAGGTCCCTGAAAAAATATTCTTTAAAAAATCCACGCCTTGTGTAGGTCCCTGAAAAAATATTCTTTAAAAAATCCACGCCTTGTGTAGGTCCCTGAAAAAATATTCTTTAAAAAATCCACGCCTTGTGTAGGTCCCTGAAAAAATATTCTTTAAAAAATCCACGCCTTGTGTAGGTCCCTGAAAAAATATTCTTTAAAAAATCCACGCCTTGTGTAGGTCCCTGAAAAAATATTCTTTAAAAAATCCACGCCTTGTGTAGGTCCCTGAAAAAATATTCTTTAAAAAATCCACGCCTTGTGTAGGTCCCTGAAAAAATATTCTTTAAAAAATCCACGCCTTGTGTAGGTCCCTGAAAAAATATTCTTTAAAAAATCCACGCCTTGTGTAGGTCCCTGAAAAATATTCTTTAAAAAATCCACGCCTTGTGTAGGTCCCTGAAAAAATATTCTTTAAAAAATCCACGCCTTGTGTATGTCCCTGAAAAAATATTCTTTAAAAAATCCACGCCTTGTGTAGGTCCCTGAAAATATATTCTTTAAAAAATCCACGCCTTGTGTATGTCCATGAAAAAATATTCTTTAAAAAATCCACGCCTTGTGTAGGTCCCTGAAAAAATATTCTTTAAAAAATCCACGCCTTGTGTAGGTCCCTGAAAAAATATTATTTAAAAAATCCACGCCTTGTTTAGGTCCTTAAAAATATGAAAAAATATTCTTTAAAAAATCCACGCCTTGTGTAGGTCCCTGAAAAAAAATCTATCGAACAATATATTTATTGCAATCTAGTGTCCCCAATCATGCATATTCCTGAATGTAAATATATTTGTGTGTGCGTTCACACACACACATCTGCATAAATGTTTAATTTCTTAATTATCGAAGTACAATGACAAAAACCGCAGACAAAATCTCAGTTGTGCATACACGAGCTAATTTAAATAATAAATTTTTTGGTTTCCGAATCGTTTTGGTCTTCATTTGGCTGCATTGGGGGTTTTTCGAATTAATTTGCCAGCTGCCCTGTGATTGGTAAAAAATCTGTATAAATCACAGCTTGGAATAACAACCGCAAATTATTGGATAAAATCAGGAAAGAAAAAATAATAAAATATGTTGATTTATTAAATTGATTACAATTAATCCAAAGGGAATTTTCGGAAACCCCAACCAGATGTCAGAAATTTTACAAGAGGAAGTAAAATATTACAAGGGTATCATGCAAGGTTCCCCAATGGAGAGGAAATGTTTTTTTGTCCCCCTTAATATTATCTTATTTAAATCCGCACCCTATACAACACATATTCACCCACATCCTTTCCATCCGTTCATGTCCTTGAAATGCCTTTGAAAGAGAATTTTATTTTAGTTTTTTTTTCTTATTTCTATTTTTAATCATTATGCCAATTTTCAACGCTGTCTATTTATTTGCCAATTCAGTTTTATTCCGCTTTACCCTTTTGTGGCACTACTCATTGATCTCATTAAAATACACTCTATCTCTGTGTATGTGTATTAGTGTGTATGTGCGATTGTGTGTAGCTAATGGAAAATATATATGTTTGCCAAAAGAAATAAATTTCTATTGCAAACATCATTACCATAAAACTCAAAGCGTGGGTGTAAAAATGGTGACAGTACGACACAACAACGAGAACAAAAGAAGAAGAAGAGTTAAATTAATTCTCAAATTATCCTCAAAAGGATTCGATGGAATAAAGCAAACAGCGAGCATACAAATGTGCGGAACTAATTTAGTGTGACAAGGATATTTTATATATATTTTTTGCTATTTTAAATTCAAAAGGGTTGGGGTGTTATAAAATAACTATCAAAAGCGTGCATTTTTAAACATATTATTTAAAATTTCTTTCCAGGACCTACATAAGGCGTGGATTTTTATATCCTTCACCACACTGAGGTACAGTGTATTATGTCTTTGTGTAGTTTTAAGTCGATTTATGCATGTCAGTCTGTCTGTCTGTCCATGTTAAATTGTAAACAAAGTACAGGGCACATTTATGATCCGACTTCGATGAAATTTGGCATAGGTCACTTATTTGCCCCAAGGACGAACCCTGTTGAAATTGGGAAAAATCGGTTCAAAATGAAATATAGCTCCCATATATATTTTCTTCCGATTTAATGTAAATAGTGCACCAAAGTCCCCATATATCCTTCGAATAGCACGAAATTTGGCACAGCGTAATGAATTAGGTCTAGAATCATGTGTGTAAAATTTCATGAAAATCGGTTCAGATTTAGATATAGCTCCATAAATATTTTCGTCCGATTTTTGTAAATAGTACGCCAAAGTCCCTATATATCCTTCGATTTGCACGGAATTTGTCATAGCGTACTGAATTAGGTCTAGAATGATGTACGCTAAGTTTCGTGGCGATCGGTTCAGATTTAAATATATCTCCCATATATAGTTTTGTCCGATTTTATGTAAATGGTGCGCCAAAATCCCTATATATATTTCGATTTGCATGAAATTTGGCACGGCGTACTTAATTATGTCCAGAATGATGTGTGTAAAGTTTCGTAAAAATCGGTTCAGATTTAGATATACCTCCCATATATATTTTCGTCCGATTTAAGGTAAATGGTGCACCAAAGTCCCTATATATGATTCGATTTGCACGAAATTTGGCACAGCGTAATAAATTAGGCTTAGAATGATGTGTGTTAAGTTTCGTGAAAATCGGTTCAGATTTAGATATAGCTTCCATATATATTTTCGTCCGATTTAAGGTCAATGGTGCACCAAAGTCTCTAAAAATATTTCGATTTGTACGAAATTTGGCATAGGGTACTGAATTGAGTATAGAATGATGTGTGCTGAGTTTCGTGAAAATCGGTTCAAATTTAGATAGCTCCCACATATATTCGTACGATTTTATGTAAATGGTGCACCAGTGTCCCTATATATCATCCGATTTGCACGAAATTTGGCATAGTGCACTGAATTGGGTCTAGAATGATGTATGCAAAGTTTCATGAAAATCGGTGCAGATTTAAATATAACTCTCATATATATTTTCGTCCGATTTAAGGTGAATGGTGTACCAAAGTCCCTATATATCTTTCGATTTGCTCGAAAATTGGCACAGCGTTATGAATAAGGTCTAGAATGATGTGTGCTGAGTTTTGTGAAAATCGGTTCGTATTTAGATATAGCTCCCATTTATATTTTCGTCCGATTTAAGATAAATGGTGCACCAAAGCCCGAATATATTTTTCGATTTGCACGAAATTTGGCATAGCGTACTGATTTAACTCTAAAATCATGTGTGTTAAGTTTCGTGAAAATCGGTTCATATTTAGATATAGCTCCCATATATAGTTTTGTCCGATTTTATGTAAATGGTGCACCAAGGTCCCTAAATATCTTTCGATTTGCACGAAATTTGACATAGCGTACTGAATTGGTACTAGAATGATGTGTGCTGAGTTTCGTGAAAATCGGTTCGTATTTAGATATAGCTCCCATTTATATTTTCGTCCGATTTAAGATAAATGGTGCACCAAAGTCCCAATATATTTTTCGATTTGCACGAAATTTGGCATAGCGTACTGAATTAAGCCTAGAATGATGTATGCTAAGTTTTATGAAGATCCGTTCAGATTTATATATAGCTCCCATATATAGTTTTGTCCGATTTTACATAAATGGTGCACCAAACTCCTATCGTTTGTCCGATTTTGCACAATGAATCAAATTGAGACTTGAATGACCTTACTATGCTTCTATATGCGGCCATAGCTTCTATATGTATTTCGAATGGGTATCTGATTGAAATTAAATTTTTAACAGTGCGGTGTACCGAATAGCGTGTATCAATTTTGCTATAAATCGTTTTCCATAAATGTGTCTCATTTTGCGCAAGCGACTCTAAATCTGCCCGAATGAAATTAAATTTATCATAGGTTGCCTCCAAGACATGAGTATGTTTCTTCGAGGGAACATTGGCATACAATTGTAAGGATATATATGTATGTATGTCGGCCCAGTCCGACTTTACTACTTTCCTTAGTAGTTTAAATAATTTTTCCTGAGACCTACATATATATAGAGTGAATTTTTTTAATAATTTTTTGTAGAGACGTACATAAGGCGTGGATTTTTTAAAAAATATTTGTTTCAAGTATTTTTAGCAACAACTATCAAAAGCATACACATTTGTGTGTGTGTGTGTTTGCCACCTGGATATGCAATAACCTTCACGTCTTCATTGTTTCAACTACAGTTAAGAATAACTTATCCATAATTGAATTATCATCATCTTCTGCATCTCCAGGCGTTTTGTCGTCATGTTTTCCCAAAGAATTATTTTTTTTTTTTATTTATAAAATTATCAAAATATTATGTATATGAAAGAAAATTTAATTCTTTCATATAATAGTTTCATAATCTAATTAAAAATATTCTATGCTTATGAAATAATTATAACACAGTTCTGCCGAAATTTTATGATGGAATATTTATTATTTTTTTTTTTTTTTTGCTAATTTTCGGACAGCTCAGTTTCAGTTCCAAAAAAAAAAAAAAAAAACAGAGAACGATAATAATTTCAAATTACGCAAATAAAACCACAGTCGACAGGTTTCTAGTTATGTCAAAAATAATTAAATTTCATTGCTGTTGTTGTCATTGAAGTCCTGTTGTTGTTGTTGTGTAAATAACAAAAGGGATTTGATTTAATAAAATAATAATTGCATCGTGATTTCTAATAATAAACTGCGAATGAATAATTAAATATTTTTTTTTTTTTTGCAAAAACGTGATGTTGCGAACAAAATCGGTGTTATCAAAGAGGATTAGAGCGAAGTTTTGGCAAAAATAAACCAGAACAAAAAATAAATACACTAAAATTCTGTAATCAAATTACTGGCATTAATTCCAGGTGGATTTTGATATACATATTTCAAAATGGTTTGAAAAGTATAAATTTGTATGAAAAAAATATACATATATAATTTTTGAAGGATGAAGTTGCGAAAGGGTTTGGATAGGTGGTAGTTAACATAATATTGTGACAGGGGTTATTTCTCAAAACACAGGGCGGGTTAAATTTTTATTTTATGTTTCGAAGAATTTTACAGCCTGTTTTTGTAAAATTTCAAACGAACGAATTCGAGTGACTTACGACCAAACTCCTTGGTTTTGAAAAAAATGTCATTTATTTTTGTTTTGAATGAGAAAACCTTTATAAACATCAATAAAGGTTTGGTCGTAAGTCACTCGAATTCGTTCGTTTGAAATTTTACAAAAACAGGCTGTTAAAATAATTCTCAGTTATTAGAAATATTATTTTCGTTATGCCATCAATTGTTTTAATAGCAGCTGTGAAACTTCTCCCCAACGTCACCATCCAATGGCCGATAAGCCAAAAAAATTCCATAAAGTTTTCAAAATTTCTTCTTGAGAAGGCGGCAGACAAATGGGGCAAAAAAGTTCCTCGTTTTTTGGAATTTAATAGACCAACACTTTAAAAATAAGCCTCTCAATTCACTTTCGGCACTTACATAGTGTTAACGCCAAGGTTAACTATGCTGGTCACCCTATTTTCTATTTTCCATTTTTCTTTTATTCGCCTAAATTTGCATCTCTCTCTTGGTACTAAATGCAAATGTTTTATGTTTTCCACTGGTTGTTTTCTTTGTTCTCATTGTAAATAAAAACACTTCTACTCTAACCAGCAAACACAACTGTCATTGGTAAGACTCGTTTCCAAATTCTATACCGAATTTTGTCCAATAAAATTCCACTATTTGGAAAATTCCCATTCTAAAACCCTTGTTTTTCTTTCTTTGGTTTTTTCATAACTATTCCGAGGAGAAATTATTCCTGCTCAAGAGACTATACTTTCCTAATTTCGGCAGCAGTTAACCATCCCAGCTTTTACAGGAAATCCAGTTTGGCATTTTCATTTTGGTCCATTCGTACCGGATATTTGGATAGCTGTTGCGAAAAGTCCTACAAATTCTATTTTACTTCATCAATTTATTCATCGAACAAGGTAAGTTTGTGCTTTATATTCAAAGTGAACAATAGTGCATAATTAAGTGTGGTGTTAAAGTGCGTTTTGCCGACGGCAATTGGGTTTTCATTTCTTTCAAGCGCACAGTGTTTCATAGCTACAGCAAAAATTTCTGTAATTTTCTATTTCAATAACACCACACTTCAGTCATTTTATTCATTTAAAAAAGTTGGTGGAATATTCAAACTATTATATTTACAAATTATTATTTTCATTATTTGCTTAAAATTATATTATTTTTCCTATTCGTATTTATTTCAAAGTGTTTAAATAACATAACTTCATTTTTTTTTCCGCTTCGCGACAGTGTGTTTGTTATTCCAATTATTCTTTTCTTTTACCTTTTTTACCTCGTTCTCATATAACACACCGTACTAATTCTTTTTATACGTGTTTGTTGGTGTGTTATTTTCCTTTTTACATACATTTATTCTCCTTGGTGGCTCCGTTGGTTTGTTCGTTCGTTCAGCCAACTACTAGCGTTCTCTTACGTGTGTTTTCACTCAACAGTAGTGACGCTATTCTCTTTACTTGTACGTGCACCCTACCGTCGTTCCTTTTACATGGTCGCAGATTTTTTCAAGATTTATCCAAATATTTCTTATTGTTCTTGGATATTTACATATTGCAATTCTGTTCTTCGACTGTGCTAAGGTGTAGTACATTATTCCACCACTAGAGGGCGCTCTACAAGTTCAAAACCACTTCGAAAACTTTAATTTTTTCAATATTTCCTGGGTTTATTTTAATCCTTTGGGCATTTATTAACTGCACATTTGTTCAGACTGTGTAATTGTTCGTAGTTTGCTCCACTGTAACCAGGGGGCGCTTTTTCCAACAAGTTCTTATATCTTCCAATCAAATTTGTTTGAGAAATTATCCTATTTCCTTCCGTTCTTATTGTTCTTCTTCTATTATTTACTAGTTTCTTGTTCTAAATCAATTTTCATTCATTTTCACTGATCAATCATGTCTTTGGAAGCCTTCATTCGTCAAGCCGATCGTCTGGTCACCTTCAATGCCGAAGTAGTCGGTGGTAATGTTCCCTTGACGTCTGCCCAATTCGTAAAAATTCACATTTCTGAAGTTAAGTCCTTATGGGCAGGCATCAAATCAGCGTATGACCAATTTATGTCCGATCGAGCTAGCGAAGAACAGAACGAGGAGGATGATGAACAGGAAGAAGATGCAGAAGCCGCTTCAGAGCTTGAGACATTCCAAGCCAAGTATAATAGTGCCTATATCACTTATTGCGAGTGCTTGGCTCGCCTTACACAGTTGTCTGAGGATCTCCAAACAGTTCCTAAAGAGCCGCCTGTTTCACTTCCAAACCCTTCGCCTCAGAGTCCTAATGCTATGGTCCATAATGATCACGGTTCATATTATTCTTTCAATCTGCCTCCATGCGATACCGAAGTCTTCAACGGGGATTATATGTCATGGCCTACTTTCCGAGATATATTCACAGCCGTGTACATAAAAAATTCTAGGCTCAGTCCAGTCGAGCGATTGTTTCATTTGACCCAGAAGACTAAAGGCGAAGCTAGAGATATTGTTCAACGCGCACCTTTGACAAATCAAGGTTTTCAACTTGCTTGGAAAGGTTTGTGCGATCGTTTCGAAAATAAGCGAATTCTTGTTAATGGTCAGTTAAAAGTTCTATTCAATCTTCCTGTCATTAATTCCGAGTCAGCGAGTGCAATTAAGTCATTACAACGCGACATAAATTCTTGTATTGCTGCGTTATCTCTGTACGATATCGACGTCAGAAGTTGGGATCCAATATTTGTTTTTCTTTGTTCGAATAGTCTTCCTGACTCAACTCTGACGCTTTGGGAACAAGGTTTGGCTGATAAGACTGTTATTCCAAAATGGGCTGACCTTGATTCTTTCCTTACGAATCGACATCGTACACTCGAATCCGTCTCCGAGATGCGCAATTATCCGAAGTCTGATGGTCATAAAACTAAATCCAATGTACATTCAAATAATTCGAAGTTCAGCTCA
Source organism: Musca vetustissima (assembly GCF_032173495.1). Lineage (NCBI taxonomy): Eukaryota > Metazoa > Arthropoda > Insecta > Diptera > Muscidae > Musca > Musca vetustissima. The sequence continues at coordinate 2,062 of NW_026886425.1, read as the reverse complement.
TTCCAGACCAATGTTACAGCTCCAAATTGTCCATTGTGCACAAATTCCGCTCATATAATTCGAGAATGTCCTAGATTCATTTCTATGGATGTTGAACAACGAGTGGCTGAGATCAAGAAACAAGGTCTATGTTTGAATTGTTTCTCGAAAACTCACCACATAAAAAATTGTACTAGTAAAAATAATTGTTTCGAATGTCAGAGGCGGCACAACACTATGCTCCATGATCGTTCGTCAAATAGTCGTCCATCAATTTCACCTACGAGCTCTACCAATTTAAGCCCACACTCCACTCCATTTTCTTCCAATTCAATACAGTCCACTAGTCCAGGGGGTGGAGTAATTCAAACATGCTTTACGTCCAACTCCCGGGGTGTTTTGTTAGGGACTGCGTTGGTGAATGTGATCCACTTTGGAGTAACGTATCACGCTCGTGTACTCCTAGATTCGGGTTCTCAAGGAACATTCATATCAGAACGATTCTTCAACAAACTCAAACTTCCGTATCAGCGTACCAACGTTCAAGTTTCTGGTCTTAATAATTCGACAGCTGCCTCCGTTCGAAAATTATGTTCTGTTGTGCTGTCCTCTCGATTTGATGATTCCGTTCAGCTTTCCGTGCAAGCATTCGTGGTTCCACATTTGTCTGGAAATCTTCCTTCCCGCACATTACCACCATCTTTGTTCTCACAACTTCCTTCAATTAATCTGGCTGACCCACATTTCTTCAAAAGCTCCAGCATCGATATCCTTATAGGCGGTGATTTTCTTCCAAACATCATGCGTGCTGGGGTAATGCGCGATATTTGCGACTCCTTAATGGGACAAGAAACTATCTTCGGATGGATTTTAACTGGCCCCGTTCCGGATTTCCCTCCACCAGCCTCTCTTATTTCCAATTTCTGCGAGGTCTCCTTAGTCAAAGAGATTTGTCATTCCTACGAAGTTGAGAACCTTCCTAGAGATAAAATTCTCCCTGACACCGATGAATATTGTGAGGAGCTCTACGTTTCCACTACAAAAAGGAATAAAGATGGTAGGTATGTCGTTCGTTTTCCTTTCAACCAAGGTTCCTCAGAGAAAATGGGCCTTGGTCGATTCCGTTCAAGAGTTATAAAACAATTCCATCGCAATGAGAGCCGACTTCTTCGTAATTCAGACTGTAAAAAGGAGTATGATCAGGTACTCAATGAGTACGTTCAGTCGAAACACATGGTCTCAGTTCCTAATCCATGTTTAAATAGTGATTCACGCCATTATTATTTACCACATCACACGGTTATTAAGCCGGAGAGCTCGACCACCAAGGTTCGGGTGTTCTTTAATGCTCCTTCCGATACGTCCAATGGTCACAGCCTGAACGATGTTTTGCACGCTGGTCCGGTGTTGCAATCTGACTTGACCACTTTACTTCTCAAATGGCGTTTCTTCCAAATTGTATTCAATGCGGACATCGATAATATGTACCGCCAGATTCTTGTTCATCCAGATCATACTCCATTCCAATGTATCATATTCCGCAACCACCCAGGTGAAAACATTCATGATTTCGAGTTACAAACTGTCACTTTCTGTGTCAATTGTGCTCCGTACTTGGCTATTCGCACTATTCTCCAACTTGCTGACGATGTTCAAGATTTATATACAATTGCAAGCGAGTTTTTTCATAATTTCATGTACGTCGATGACGTGATTTTCGGATCCCATTCTGTTTCGTCCGCCATTCGATCCAAAGCCGAACTCAAATCTGTCCTGGATTCCGCTGGTCTTTGCCTTCGAAAATGGACATCTAATTCGAGAGACATTCGAGATCTTCCCAATGATCATATATTTCATGTAGCCTTGTCATGTTCTTATACAAAATGGGAGATCCTGTCTCAGATCCCCAAATTATTCGATCCTGCCGATTGGCTTTCGCCATGCACAGTTGTAGCGAAGGTTATTATGCAGAAGATATGGTCCGATTATGCAGAAGATATGATCCCAGGTATAAGTCCCTCCACATTGTCCAATTGGAAAATATTCCAGTCAAACTACTTAGTTCATGATAGAGTTCGAATTC